>NC_046664.1:142977368-142985663 GCF_010883055.1 Belonocnema kinseyi | reverse complement strand
TATATGTGCGCGTGTGTGTGTACGCGGCGGGTTGTGTGACCGACCCCGTAGAGAGGGGCCTAACACGCGTAGCTTGATATTACAGGAGGCGCGATTAAAGAGGCGGTTCAACACAGGAACTCGATAAAAAGGTCTCAGTTTGCAGTTTAATAACAATTCGCATTTTTCAAATTTAGGAATGATATAATATTATTAATATTATAATAATCATATATAATTAAAAATATATTCTATAATATTAAAATAAAATTGGGATTCATTTACATAAATAATAACAGCATGTTTACACAAATTAGACGCACGCAAAGCGGAACGAGGATGCGAGCCTAGTTTGTTATCAATTTGGTTCAGACATCCGCATTCCGCATGGTCGAGCGTACCATATGGTTTGCTATACCTTCTGTTCTAACGTTGTACTAAAGCAAGCAATCCCTTCTTTTCTATCTCTGCCTACCCCTCGCTTATCCACGCGAACCTTCTATTCATTTCTCAGCATACAAGATATGTAAAAAGTCTAATTAAAAAATGGCAGTTAATTTCACACGAATTTTTTATTATCTGTACAGTTAAAAGTAAAAATTTAAGAAATTTAAATTAGACCAAAATCAAAATTAAAAATCCTATTTAACGTCCAATAATTTTGGTTTTTTCAGATTGCAATAGGTATTTTTGTTTTTGTTTACTCGTTGTGGTCCAAAGTTGGTCGTTGGATTCTTGTTTTATTTAACAGGAGTTTGCATCAGTTAAAAGTAATTAAAATTGTTGAGATGTATTGATTTAATTCATGAAGATTATTGAACATATATTTATACACAAAAATATACGTTTATTCTTGTTGATACAAGAATAAATTATTATTGATCTAGTTGACAGCATGTCATAATCATGTTATCTGTAAGTGTAATTAATATTTAATGCTTTAATATTTATAGAATCTAAACATTATAGTTTTTAGTGACAATAAAAACTATCGGTTCTCAACTATCTTCCAGTTCCATATGTGAATGTGCAACTGACCTTGAATCGAACTTGGTACCGTCATGGAGCGTTCCAGTGTAGTGCATAGTCAGCTGGTCGCCTTTCTTCGACCGCACATCACATACCTCGGGCAGATAAACCTTGTCAACTTTAAGTTCGCTCCTTTCTGCTCGAACATAAATGAAAAACGATAGACTTAACAACAGCACGGAACACCACGCCACAAGCATAACGCTGGTTGTTTCACGAATTAAACGAGAAAGCTTCATGTTCTCAATATCTAACCTCTTCCGTAGAATGCCGGCATATGACTAAAAGTTTAAACGACTATAGAGCATCCACGATTCCACGTAACTATGTGTGGTACACGACTGGCGGTGGTGGCGTGTAACAAGGAAAACTCTGAGCCGAGAGGAGAAACAAGGAAGGCTAACGGTACGCCACATTGCGCCGTCTCATTGGTCCCGCGGAATATGTAGGTTTCTGACTCAGTTCGGTTTCTGTGGGACGGTCCACAATGAGATTGGTAAAAGTTGACGATCGAACGCATATGCGCATTTGACGTTATACGCATGTTGTTGCGTGTGACCTGAATTCGCATATCCGTTCGCACGTTGCCTTTTACGAATCTCCCTGTGGACACGTCCTGACGGATTCTGCATGCCTTGCAGGCTCGGTTACTCTACTTTGCTCTCCACAGTGTTGAGCCAAGTTCCTGAAACAAAACCCAGCGGACACTGATATACATATAACCAGACGCGGTAAAGAGGCGTATTTCATTAACAATATTGCAAAAACTGCATTTCGTTTTGTGTTTTGCAAAATAAAATCGTTTAATAACAATTCTAAATTAATGTCGTCTGCAAAAAATATAACAATTGAAAAATTAAAAATTCAATTTTCGAAAATCGACGAAACAAAATTTTTATTCTAAGGCAAAAGCGTATTTCATTTACAATATTGCAAAAACTAAACTTTTTTGTGTTTTGCGAAATGAAATCGCTTTTTAATATTTATAAGCCTATGTCGTAGTCAAAATCCTGATATATATGCAAAATTGCAATATTGTTCAATCTGACTTGCCTCACTGTCGAGCGACCATAGTTCTTTAAACGTTTGCACTAAAAAAAAGATTACTTGTACCAAGTGAATTTTACTTGTCCGAAGTAAGTGAAACTCCTGTTTATTTTCAAAGAACTATTTATTTGAGGCAAATAGATATAAGTGCCTAAATGAAAAAAATTATTTATTTCAGTCAAAGAAATTTTAATACGATTAAGTTAACATTGTTTGATTCAAAAGTACGATCTATTGGTTGGAGGGAAATATTTCTTTGAATGAAAGAAATATTAATTGAAGAAAAAAATAACATTTTAAAATAATTGTTCCACATAAATGTGCCGTGGTTGGGAATAAATATTTCTTTGAAACAATAAATTGTGAATTGATGGAAAGAAACATATTTTAAAGTTCAGCAAATATTTTATAGGTTAAAAAAAACTATTTCCTCACATCAAATTTGTAAACATTTTAAGCATAACAATATCTTACTGAAGAGAAAATATTTTTCTTTGGCCTAAGCAATGCGCGACTGTAATAAAGTAGTGCGTACTTAAATTGTAGTACATATTTACTGAATTAAACAACTAGATTCTTTCAGCTTGAATTATAATTAACATTGTTACTTTTATAGATATTTAATCTAAGCAAAACAGATAATTTAAATCTTGATTATCCTAAAACAGAAAAATTCGATGAAAAATCCACCTCCAGCAGGAATCGAACTTGCATCCGTCGAGCGTAAAGTCCACAGTGATGACCATGACGCTACCGCAACATGGAAATTTCAAGGCAGAAAGCCATATTTAACCTTCATCATAAATGCAAAAGAAATATTTCTCGAAATCAAAAACATGGATATTTAATGTAACGGCATATTTCTTTAATCTAAAGAAATATTCAATTGTAAAAAATTAAACCACATTAATAAATGTTTGATTTGAAATAATATTTACTTCGTTGGAATAAATGTTTATTTGTTATGAATAATTTAATTCTAGTAATCAAATGAAATATTTCCTTATACTAAAGAAATAGGTATTTATCTAAACACAACAGCTCTTTAATCTAAATACTTTATTGAAGTATGGAAAAATTCTTGATTCAAATGCGTCTCGATCAATTCAAAGAATCGAACTAATTGAAGGAAATAAATATTTCCTTGAACGACTAATAAGATTTCAACGAATCTATACATTTGAATGAAGGAAATCATTTTCCTAAATGTCAGAAATATTTATTTGAATCAAGAAAAGCTAGCCAAAGAATTCATTTCTTTAGACCAAGAAAATAAATGTGTCTGGTTTAAATAAAAATTACTACACTGAGAAAAAAAATACTTCCGAATCAATGAAATATTGTTTTGAAGCATCAAATGGTAGTAGATAGGTAGGGAGTGTTCTGGATCACTTTTTCCGTACGATTAGCAAACTTGCGGCTAGGGCGCAGAAGGCTGGGTGTTGGGTTTCGCTCCTTGTTTTGACGTACGAATCACAGTGTTGTATCCGATTCTCACTATCGATATTGAAAATCAATACTTAAATCTGGGAATGAAAATTTTTCACTCAAAAATATGGAACAGGATATGATGTCTGACGTCAGAGTATCAAGTGGGGGTCAGGGTATTCGAAGCTTCTCGGATGTACTATAAATCATATGTCACCTTCCCAGGAAACAAGAAAGGATTGACCGCATTTCAATCGTATTTCAAATTGTATGAAATGTGTATCAAAGCGAAACGGTAGGCTTCACTGATCACCTAAATGGCTGCAGCGACATCTATAAAAAAATCGGAAATACAGCCTATGCGGAGGAGTTTAGTTCAGTGTCTCCAGAACGTGGTATTTTTCGGCCCCCACCACTCTCCCATCAGGGAGCGACACATTCAAACGTAGCGTGTCGGTGAGTCGGCTCTGCTACATGTTGCGTAGTCCAGCCTCCTGTAGAGCCGAAAATGCACAAACACGAGTCCGAGCCCCCCCCCCCCTCCACGACTTCACGATTCGTTTTCGGTGGCTAACTCGCTATTTGGAGTTTTTACGCAAACTGAATTTTGCAGGTTGTCAAGAGAATGAAAGTTCAGGCAATTTTTCTATGTTCAATAATTTTAGAAAAAAATAAGGAAATTCTTATCAAGCCTTCTTGCGCAATTGTGTTGCACTTTTAAAAAAATTTATTTTTGTTTAAAAAATGTGCTTTAAAATTTGCGTAAGCTTAAGAGATATTCGGGAATTTTGAAAAGATTAGAAAATAACTAAAATTTGTAAAGATTTTTTGAAGAATTTTTTAAGGTTTTACGAAAATGAAAAAAATTCTTTTAGGTTTCTACGAATAATTAATATAATTTTTTAATTTGAAAAACTGATTTAAAAAAATTCCAATACATTTTAAACTATATTTAAAATTTTCAATGAAGAATCTGAAGATTTTAAGGCAATCTTTTTCATTTTGCCGAATTTCAAAGAAAATCAGGAAAAATTTAAATAGTTTTTAATGATTAGAAAGCTTAGAAGGTCCGACAAGATTAGAAACAGAACTTTTTGAAGATTGGTAGGAAAATTTTTAATGAATTTTTATTTAAAAAACGTGCTTTACGAGAATATTAAAAAAGGTTTTTTAACATGTGAAAGCATTTCCTAAAATTTAAAAGAAGAGTGTAGAAGATTTTAAAGCAAAATGTTACAATTTGGTAATATTATAATAAATAGATCAAAATGCATTAAATGCAAAAAATATTAAGAAGAATCGAAGAGATTCAAGTCGAATTTTAAACTTAAATTCTGTTAGAAACTTAGATTTTTAAAGAATTCAAACATAAACTTTAGAAACTTTAAAGGAATTCCGAAAGATTTCAAGGCTGTAAAACTATTTTTCTTAAAATTCATGGGAAAAATTTAAAAGATTATGAGTCAATTTTTTCACATCTTGAATTACGGAACAATAATTCTTTTTAGGCCTCTTGTGCAATTTTGTTGCACAATTTTTTAAATTATATGTTGGTTTAAAAATCTACTTGCAAATTTTGAAAACTTAAGAGATATTCAGAAATTATCAAAGGATTCAAATATAATTAAAACTTGTAAAGATTTTTCAAAAATGTTGTAAGTTTTCACGAAAATGAAAAAAATTATTTTAGGTTCCTAGAAATAATTAAAGTAATTTTTTATTTTGAAAAATGTGCTTTAAACGAAAATTAAAGAAGATTTTTAAACACACCAAACAAGGTTTTAAAATCAACATTTTTGAATTCTATAACATTACAAATTTAAAAAAATGTAAATAATCGAATAAATTCAATAAATATTGAGTATAATTGATGAGATTTAAAAAGAATTTAAACTTCAGAGGAGTTTTAGAAACGTAGGATAAACTGATTTAAAAGACTGAAAAACCTAAAAATTCTTGTAGAAGAATAAGAAAGATGAGCTTGGAAATTCTGTACAATTATCAGTCTTTAAAATTGAAATTCGAATGATTTAAAAAAAAATTAATTTCCGCACATTTCTTCTCAAGCAGAATCCCCGTTTTTAATCGCAAGAGGTTTAATTATTTACAATTAGAATAAGTAATTACATCAATTTTTAAAATTCAAAAAAGATAACTTGGAATAAGTTGAATGAGATTTTAAAAAAAGTTTATTTTAATTAAACGTAAAATTTGTTGAATTATTTCTAAAAATTTGGAAACATTAAAAATTCTAGTATTTAAATACAGTTAACATTTCAGACCTTTATATTAAATTTTGATAAGATATAATAGATATGTATGTAAAATGAAAAAATAAAAGTCGATAAACAAAGGACTTTCAGATAATGAAAGAAACTCCTTGGAAAAAATGTAAATTATTGTTTTGGAATGAATTCCAACAGAAAACTGAAAAAAGATTACAAAACATTTTTTATTATTTCCTAAAATATCTAAAAAGTACGTAAAATATTTTGAAGAAAAATGTTGTAATTTTTCCATGTTACTGAACTTTAGAAAAATTAAGGAATATAATTCTTTCAAATTTGAGTAAGTTTAAGAGATATTCAAAAATTTAGAAACGATTCGAAAATAATTAAAACTTGTAAACATTTTTAAAGGAATAATTAACATAATTTCTTATTTCCAAAAATTAAGTTGAAAACATTATTTTGAAACATTTTAAAATATTGCAAAAGATTTCAAATATTCTCAAAGAATCTGAAAAACTTTAAATGTTTTTTTTTTTAATTTTGCAGAATTAAACAAAAGTCAGGAAAAATTTGAATAATTTTTAAAGATTAGAGATTGGAAAGTCTGACAAGATTAGAAAAACATAATTATTTTTCTAATACTCGTGTGAAAGTTTTAAATAATTTTTTATTTAAAAAAATGTACTTTAAAAAAAATTCAAGCAGATTTTTAAACACATCAAACAATTTCCTAAAATGCAAAAGAAGAGTGTAGACGATTTTAAAAGAAAATGCTTTAATTGGATAAGATTAAAAAGTTATAAAAAAAGTAAATAATCAAGTGAATTCAGGAAGTATTTAGTAGACTTTATGAGATTCAAAAAAATTTAAACTTTAGAAGTGTTTTAGAAACGCAACATAAACTTTAGGAACTTTAAAAGAATCTCGAAAGGTTCCAGGAGAATAAACATAGTTTCATAAAATGCTTGGGAAAATTTAGAAGATTATAAGGAAATTTTTTTCACATTTTGAATGATTTTTTAAATTTTTGATAAAAACTGGATATCTTGAAGAATTCAAAACGTTTTAAATTGATAAGAAATTTTCCTAATATTTCTTTTAATCTTTTGAAATAAAAAAAAAATGTCTTCAAAGTCTCCTGGGATCTTTTCTGACACATCTGATATATTCGAAAATCTTTTTTCTTTAATTTTCTTAAAAATCTTATAATAATTATTTACATCTAAATTTATAAACAAACTGATAATACTTATTTTATTGTATATGAAATCTTTACAATATCTCTAATGCCTTAAAATACTTATCTCAACATTGCAAAATTTAGCTTTTACAATTTTATTGTAATTTAAAAAAAATTGAAATTGATTGTAAATAATTGTAAAATAAATCCAAAAAAATTTATTTTATGAAGAAATATCTCATGATTATAAAAAGAGAAAAAAAATGGTAAAGGTTAGACTTTGTATCATTTTAATAATTAATTAACATATTTTTATATTATTTTTCCTTGACTATGGCCGAGGGTCAAACCTGGTACGAAAACCCGTCGGGAAATTTCCAAAATAAAACTGTACTCTCTATACAATCTGTTTAATTGATTTTTATTTTTAAAATTCCTTTAAATAGTTGGTGTTTTTAAAATTTTACGATATTTTTGTACCATGTTTGACCTTAGGGAATAGATTTCAGGAATAAAACTATGAAAATATATCCATTAGTTAGTAAAATACTATGAAGAATGGCCTTTCAAATTATAGTTGAAGTTAAGGAAATAGATATTTCTCTTATTGTTTTTCAGCATATGATTTTTCACTTAACGTAAAGCAGATTAAAATACACTTAAAAAATAAAATTAAGAAAGTTCAAATATTCATGCAGTTTTCTGTTCAGAAAATTCCGCACATTTTTTAATGAAATTCCTTTTCGCACCACATTCAAAGGAAAATTTTACAATATTTTTGTCAAATAATTAGTCTTTTGGATTAGGTAAAGTTAATAACTTTTTGAATTTTTCGCTTAAAATCCTCAAAATTGTAATTATAGCCTAAAATAGCATGAAAGGAGATGTATCAAAAAAGAACCTAGAGGACTTTAAATTTTTTATTTTATTGGATTTAAAAAAATATTAGAAATATTCGAGTCTTTTTAAAAGATGTTGAGGGCATTTAGAAGCTTGGAAGATATCAACGAATATTCAAGAAATTCTGTCAAGTTTTTAAATATTTTGAATACGTTTAAAACAAAATAAATTCCAAAAAAATATTTTTAACTAACTACATTTTTGTTAAAATTTTAAAAAAGCATTCAAGATATAAAAAACTTGACTTTTATAATCTTCTTAATTTTTCACAGGAATTTTAAGAAAAATAATTTAATCTCCTTGAAATCTTTCGGAATTCCCTTAAAGCTTCTAAAGTTTATTTTTTTGAAATCTTTGAAAATATACTAGGCAGTCTGATAAGTCCCTGAAAAATGAAATACGGAGACGTTTTTTGGCCAAAGTCGGTTTTATTTTTCAACATACTCTCCTTTTAGGTCGATACAGCGAGTCCAACGATTTTCTAACTTTTTGATACCGTCC
>NC_046664.1:142966337-142977268 GCF_010883055.1 Belonocnema kinseyi | reverse complement strand
AACTCGAAACTCAAATTTTTCCATATTAAAAAAAAATCGGAGGTTAGTCGCTTCTCAGTGCTGTAACTTGTAAATGCGTAAACATAAATGGCTGAAGTTTTGCATTCTGTTTTTGGTAGAAAGTTATAAGTTATAAGTTATGAGTTGATAATTATTTTTCAACTGAAAATTTATCTATTCAATTTTTCGTTGAAACATTATAATTTTAGTTGAAATATAATTTCTTTCGTTGAAAATTTCATTTATTTTGTCTGAAAATTTAACTGGTCCATTTTTGATCGAATACTTATTTTTTTAGTTTAAAATTCGTTTCTAGAAATGAAAATTGAACAATTTTGTTGACTTTGTATAAACTATAATGTTTAAGTTCAAAAATGTATTTTTAACAGTAATTTCTTAGGTGGAAAAATCAAACTATTTTGTCGAAAATTTGTTTTTAATTTCTTAAAAATATATTGTTTACTAAAAATATGACTAAGGCATGCAGCACTAAATTTGAAACATTTTAGACCCAGAAGTCTTGTCTCCTATATCTATTTACATCAAGTAAATTATATTGGCCTCTTCGCAATAAGCCTAATAGTTCGAAGGTAACTCGGGATTTCAAAACCTAAATACATTAGAGGAGCCGCTAGATCGTCATTTGTGAGGTCGGGAGAGCTCGGTTCCTGCTCGTGCATTTTGGACTTTACAAAGCTTGGGCTTCGCAGCATTTAACAGAGCCGACTCACGGACACTCTACGTTTGAATGCGTCCCAAATGGAAGAGTGGTGGGGGCTGAAAAATCCCACGTTTTGGAGACACTGGCTTAGTTGCGCGAAACCCCCTCAGGTAGGTCGTGAGCCATAGCTTAGTTGCGCTAAAATTCTTCAAGGGACGGATAAGGAGGATTAAATACTCAACGATGAGGGGGTCTCTTTTAAAACAGACTGAGATGTTAAATTGAGGAGCGAAAGGCAGACTGTTATTTGGAAGATGGGAAAATAATACAGATCCATAATAACATAAGAATATTAAGTAAATCTTTAACGTACGAGAAACCAATGTAGGAAGATGAAAACAAAACAACTTAGTTGTCAGCAACGCTATTGGACAAGTTTTATTTGAGTTTCAATCAATAAAAGAAAAAATCCCAGCGTTTCGGAAATTCACCCTTTCCATCATCAGGGGAGAACCGATAAAATAGATACAGTCTAAAATAGTTAATAGCAAATATGTAAAAAAAGGTTAAAATAGTATAAAAATCTTAGTAACTAATAATAAGAA
Organism: Belonocnema kinseyi; assembly: GCF_010883055.1. NCBI lineage: Eukaryota > Metazoa > Arthropoda > Insecta > Hymenoptera > Cynipidae > Belonocnema > Belonocnema kinseyi. The sequence goes on along the minus strand of NC_046664.1, from coordinate 142,976,002 downwards.
GTACTCACGGATCAGTTTCATAATGACATCATTTTTTGTAGTCAGTAATAATAGTTGTAATTAAATATTTTGAAGTGAAATTATTTATTTGAAATAAAAAATTGTAACTGAGTCTAGTTTAAAAAGAATTAAATAGTGTTAAAAGATTAAAAATAACAGATTATATTTTTTTATTAGCGCAGGATGGGAAAGCATCCTACTCCTATAAGGGTAACTCCAAAAGTGACCGTCAATGAGGAAACTGACCTATCATACTATAAATCGGAATAAAAGGCGCCAATTATAAAAGAATATAAATAGAGGGATGGAGGTATTAAGAATGTAGGACCTAGCAAAATAAATTCTATTTCTGAATTAACAATGTTTAATTTTTAGATTTTAGGTTATTGTTGATAATATTATTGTAAAAGAACAAAAAAATGAATAACAAATATATAATTAATTTTAATTAAAGAATTCAAGGATAGAATTATATGATTCGTTAAGGTGGTTTAAATCAGTAATTTTGTTGATGCAATTGTCTAGTTCTTTCTTAATGAAAACCATTTCAGCAAAGGCTCTTTTTATAGGGTTACTTTCTTGATGTAATATTTTAATCTCATCCCAAAGAAAAAAGTGAGAAATATTATCATTGATATTGTTGTATAAATGATCATTTAAGACGATACAATTATTTAATCTTACACTATCTTGATGTTCTTTTCGTCTAATGTGTAAGGGTCTTTTTGTTTGTCCAATATAAAATTTACCACAGTTACATGCAAAACGGTAGACTACATCGGTTTCATTTAAGGTTTCTAATTGGTCTTTGCCTAGTTTTATCATAGTATCCAGTTTTTAATTTATACGAAAAGTTGTGATGATTTTATAAGTTTTCAGAAGTCTTTTTATATTATCAGAAATAGTACCATAATATGGAATAGTAATGTTAGTTTTAGGATCGAATTCTTTATTCCTAACATTATTAGGATTGTTAGTAAAATGTATGTTGTTTACTTCTTTTAATCTATTAATAATTTGTTTGTCAATAATATTTTGTGGATAATTATTGAAAAATAGGTAATGTTTAACTGTATTTACATTATCATTATGAAATTTCTTGCCCGAAAGTAAAATAGCTGAATCGACTAAGTTTTTTATAATGGCTATTTTATGTTGTAAGGGATGTTTAGATAAAAAATTAAGTTATCGGCCAGAATAGGTTGATTTGCGAAACTGATTAGTCGAAATAGAGCCATTATCATTTTTAATTATGCTAATGTTAAGAAAGTTGATAGTATTGTTGTCTTCTAATTCATGCGTAAATTGTAATCTTTTGTGAAATGAATTAAAGGTTTGGTGAAATTTGTTCAATTTTATCTTTAGGAATAATTAAAAAAGTGTCATTTACATATCTAAAATAGGTCAAATTTTAAAAATCTAATTTTTTTAAATTCTCATATTCTAAATCTTGCATAACAATGTCAGCTAAGTTGTTGAAAATAGGAGAGCCCATAGGGGTTCCAAATGTTTGTCTGTAAAAAGTTTCGTTAAATTGAAAATAGATGTTATTCATTAAAAATTTAATACCTTCTTTAAATTTGTCTAGAGGTAGTGCAGTGAGTTTTTAAATGTAAGACTATCTTTTTTCTATACTATTTAAAACCAATTCTAAGGAAACATTAGTAAAAAGGGAAGTTAGATCATAATGTAGTATGAAGGAATGTTGATTTTTTCAAGTTTTTGTTTTAAATCTATGGCATTTTTTATAAAAGATTTAGATTTCGGAAGAGCACTGCTTAATATATTATTAAATATTTCAGCCATAGTATAAGTAGACGAATTGACACAACTAACAACATGTCTTAAAGGAAAGTTATTTTTATGAATTTTTGGCAGACCGTAAATTCTGGCCAAATTTGTGTTGTCTGTAATGAGATCTTGTCTGTTAATGTTAGGAACACATGTTCAGGAATCTGAGGGTTCGTACAATTAATAATCCACGGATCAGAAATATCTGGATTATTCAAATATAATTGTTTATGTTTGTTAATTTGTAGATCTGAATTGTTACAATTTTTAGAATGTAGGATGTTTTGTAATTTTTTCTCAAGATAGTGATGTGTTAAATTAGGTTTACAGTTAAGAATTCTTTGATATTCAGTAATATTATGGTAGTCATCATGATCTAAAGAAGAGAGAAGAAAGTTTCAAATTCTATCGGCATGTTTATTTCAAAAGTTTAAATGATTGTGAATATGAGATATTTCCATTTTTCTGATTTGACGTTGTAGTTTTTGTATACTAAAATGAAGTTTTTGTTTAATAGAATAACTATGAAAAGCCAACTTATGAATATTTTTAGTAGAGGTAATAATATGATCAGGAAAAATATCATCTTTACGACAATTAATCAGGAAATCCTTTCTAGCTTCTGTGTCTCTGATATCTTGGTTGATGTTGATCCAGTTCTTGATGTTGTAGAAGATGTTGGAGTTATATTTGTGTCTCATTTGGTTCAAAAAAGGCATGTTTAGGCACAATTCTAGTTGATGTGCAATTAATATAAGTAAATCTTTAACGTCCGAAAATATTTATTTGTGTTCATCCATCTACGTCATTTCGTAGTAAATTCCAGAACTCATGAGAATATATCTAACAAATTCTTATCACAGTGCAAGAACTTAAAGTTGGAACAAAAATGTTGAAGAAATTGCGGAAAACTGTAGACTATTTAGATGTAATACTTTCAGTTTAAATCCAGGACTCTGCAAATGAAATGGAAAATTCCAAACAGTATCGTATGTATTTTAAAATTAAACTTGAGAATTTGTAAGGGTGCAGTAGATTTGCGATAAATAATAGATCTCCAAAATGCATAATTTTTAGAAATATGTGAAAATGAAATTATGTCATGGTTGAAATAGTGGATTAATAAATTCTAAAGTAATACAAACCTGAAAATGAAACAAAATTTGTTTACCCATAACTATTTAAGGATGACAAGTGGTTACATCCCTGATGACCTGAACTTCTAAGTTGCATTTAAAAGTAAACGCTCCACATTCTAATATTATTAGATCCAATGCATTTGAATATGTGTATGTTGCCTTGTGTGGTAACAAACAAAAAAACTAGTGGAATTTAGTGGCCATTTTTATACCCATGAATCGTAAATATTTGCAACAAAAATTTGGTACAATTTACGAAAGTTCCATCCATCTAAACCATGTCTATATCATTTAAAAAACACAAATTAGTGAAACACGTAAAAATTACTATCTGCAGCGCCTTGTGGATGATTGGTACGAAACATTCTCCTAGATTTGTTACTGATTTGAATTCTTTAAAATAACTATTATTTGAAAATACAAATACTTTTGAATACAGCAAAATATTTTGGGGAAATAAAAATCGAGGTTTAAAGTAACTTATAGAAGGCAATTATTGACCGATTTTGGATTTCCTTTTTATTTAACATTAGGCATTAATTTTTTAGGGAGATTTGCGAAAAACGATGTTTAAATTTGCTGTGTTTAAATTCAAATAGCGAAAAAAAATATATTTTTTTGTTTCTTTTTTATTTTTGTAACTGAAAAACAGTCTACATTATGAATTTTCAAGTAGATTTTTGCATTTGAATTATTTATTTTCATTGAAAAAATGATACACAATCATAAACATTTGTCATCCGATATTTCTTATCAATTTGGTAAATAGATTACATTTAATTCAATAGCCACTAACACTTCTGTATGCACTAATAGGCCTCCGAGATTACTCTTTTTTAAAAGGTCAAAGAAAGACCCTTGATAACGAATATCTTGGGTAGGATTTCGAAATATGAGTCCATTTTTGTTTAAACGAAGTTTTTAAACACTTTTATTATTCAATGACAACAAAAATTTACAAAATCATTTTTAACTCGGCTGAGCAAACATAAAACTCTTTTGGATATAAAACTTTTTTCGTACGAGAGACCGTTTGCAGTGTACAGCGTAATAAACAAATGATTTTTTAATCAAATAGCCATTCTATAATTCAGAAAAATTTCAATCTTGTACATCGTCTATATCAAGGATAGATCTCTTAAAAGGAAAAAGAAATCTTCCGATCGAATAAAAACTTCTCTCTCTACATTTTTGTGAAAAAGTTGTTATTTTTAAGAGGAAACCGTTTAGACTCTTCATTTATTAATAAACAATCATCAAGATCAACCACTGTCATAATATACTAAATCAGAAACTAAAGGAAATAAGGGCGAATCCATGGGACAAACTGATATCTATTTATAGAATTTGTTATTTAAAGAGAAAACAGTGCCATTGAAAACAGTTCTAGTGGCTATTAATAGTTCATTCTTAGTTATTTTTGATCAATTATGATTTAAGATAAGCTTTTCTTCGCTACAATCTAAAGCAAGATCAAGCGGGATGCTTTCATACATCGACAAAACATCTAAGGAAACTATTGAGTGAGTTTTAGGTACAATAATGTTTTTTAGAATATCTTTAAGTTCCCAAATATTCTTTAAAAAAGAACTAGTATTTTGTGAAAGTGGTTTGAAAATATTAGAAATGTATTTGGATAAATTGTAATTAGGAGAACCAACTGTAGAAAAAAATAATCTCCAATTTAATTCAGGCTTACGTACCTTTGGAAGCGCATAAGCTTTTGCCACAACACTATTGTGAGTTTTTAACCGGTATGAACATTGATCATTAATCAAACTTTTTTTCTCCCATCTAATGACTATGTCATTAAATTTATTTTCCAATGTTGGAACCATACTTGTTTTTATATTTTTATATAGAATATTATTCTTGAGAATATTTTCAACAGTTTTATTATAGTTATCTCTATTAGCTGCAACGGTTTGATTTCCCTTATCTGCTTTTACAAAAATTAAATCTTGATGTTCTTTTTGAAAATTTTCAACTAACTTGACTGATTTTTCTAAATATTTAAATTTATTTATGTTTTTATGATTTGAAACTACCCGAGTAACAGTTTTTCGAATATTAAGTTTCACATCCTCTTTCTCAATATTTTTTTTATAGAATTTTCAATGTTTGCAATCAAATTATTAACAGGAATTTTTTTCGCATTTAAAGGAACATTGAAATTGTTACCCAAAGCTAAAATTTCGGTAACGTCACCAGGAATTTCAACATTTAATAAATTTTTGAAACATCTATTTAATCTAAAATCTTTAATATTGCTACTGAAAATTAAAGACCTACTCTTCAGTAAATCGAACTTTTTGATACAATCTTCACGTTTTATATATTTCAAATTTCGGAGACTTAACTCTTTTGAATCAAAAAACTTATTAATAGAGCCATCAGATATAACTCTCAATAAACGATGTTTTAAGTAATTTGAATAATGACTTAATTTTTGAATATTTGTTATTAAGTTTTTAATTTCTAATCGTAAACATTTTGTTTGAAAGTTAAATTTAGTTTTTTGAAACTTAGAATTTAATTTAAATCATAATTTAACAAAAATAACTAAGAATTAACTAATAATAGCCACTAGAACTGTTTTCAATGGCACTGTTTTCTCTTTCAATAACAAATTCTATAAACAGGTGTCAGGTTGTCCCATGGGTTCGCCCTTATCTCCGGTAGTTTCTGATTTAGTATTACAAGATGTTAAAAAAGGGCTCTCTATTTATTAGATTTCACACCCATCTTGTATAAAAGATATGTTGACGATATCATAGCATTTGTTCCTTCCGATAAAATTGACCTTCTTGTAAACATGTTTAACCGTATCCCGGGTAGAAATTATAACGTCGTTCTTAAGAGGCCCTGTCTAGAATTAATGTTTTCTATCGAGGCCCTACAGTGGCAATTTATCGAGGACGCAAGCCAAAGCGTCACGCTCAGCTAGTGAGGTCATCAGTAGGCAACCCAATGAGGGCCTATTAATAGGGTCTTTATAGAATCTAGATAGTCCCTGACACACTGTTACTCAAAAGCATATGCTATTGTTATTTATTTTGTTGATTCAAATAAAATATTATTAAAATATTAATCATGCTTTAAATTCTGAAGTATGATGCTATGGTTGCAGTAGTAATAAAGTTTGACCAGCATATTGCCATAATCCATTACCAGAAATTTTTTATTCAAAGAAGGAAAATATTAATCCAATTTTAAAATACATTTTCTTTGCAAAAGTTTAATCTAAACCTTTCTGTAGCCTCTGACAAACATTCCTCCGTTTTCTCGTATTTTTATTGACATTTGATTATTAACTATACTCCGCAACGTTATTCTAAAACTAAACTTATTGTTAAATTGGACTAGAGAAGACTTATTACTATTAACTAAAGAAAAACCCACTTTATTAAAATATCCGCGTGCGCCGAGAATCGAACGCACGCACCGCAGGCTTATAAGTCGAGCGCCTAATCCCCATATCTACGATGCCACGCTGAGTGCTGTTTCATAAATGCTTGACGGCATTCATCCGATACTTTAGAAATGAGGAAAAAATATTTTTGAAGATCGATTTCTTATATATGATTTTTAAACGTACTTACGTCATTTCAAATTAAATCGATCTTTAAAAAAACTCTTCAAATTTTTAAGACACCAAATGTTTTTAATTAAAAAAAAAATGAAATTTATCAAAGTTTGCATCTTGGTAATTCGTTTAATTTGTTCTTTTGCAAATTTAAGTATAATTAAGCATAACAACATTAATGTACTTTTTTGTACTCACATCTGTATTACCCGTTTTACCTGTCGAAGGCTTTACAAGGTCCCCTCAAGAAAATAATTAATTGATAGGAATTATTTTTTAAATATATCTTTATGAATAAAGCTTTTTATCAAGTTTAATTTAAAAATATATTGCTAAAAATTGAGTATATAAATAATGTAAGACAAGTAGCATACGACAATAACCTGTCAAGGGCCAGCAGAGGGAAAGCCTAGATTCTTTCAGCTAGGAAATCTGGCTGCGGCCTCGTGAGAGCCAATATTTAGTTTAGACATAAAGAGGCAATTTCTACCCGGGATAGAGGAGAGCATAAAATTCACTCATGAAATTGAAATAAACAATGTTATAAACTACCTTGATTTACAAATAATTAAAGCTTCAGATGGTTCTTTACTAACTAACTGGTATAAAAAACCGTCCTGGTCTGGGAGATATCTCAATTACAATTCACATAATTTATTTTGTCATAAAATCGGTTTAATCAAAAGTTTAGTTGATAGATGTATCAAATTGAGTGAATTGAAATAGAGAAAGGAAAATTTAAATCAACTAAAAACAACATTAGTATCTAACAACTATCCTCTTCCTTTAATTAATGACATTATCGCTGAGCGTGTACATGAAATTTATAACATTATTAAAAATAAAAAAAAATGGATTGATACTTACAATAAATTTGATTTAAAAGTTACGTTACCGTATATTCAAGGTCTCTCTGAACGTTTACGAAGTTCATTACAAAAATTTAACATAAATGTTTATTTCAAAAGCACTAACAGTTTAGATAACTATTTATTAAAGAAAAAAGATAGGGATAGCATTGAAAATTTGTCTGGTGTTATTTATATGATAAAATGCAAATGCTGTAATAAAGTTTATATAGGTGAAACTGGGAGGAGATTAAAAACTAGAATTGCCGAACATAAAAGAGATTGTACAATTGGGAATTTAAATACAGGCTTGTCACAACACTCTTGGAATTCTAATCACTATTTCGATTTCGAATTCAGCAATATTAAAATATTAGCTACTGAAAAAAATAATTAATAAAGACGTATTATTGAATCTATATTCATAAACAAATTTCGAAATATTTCTGTTAATTTACAAAATGAAATTTTAAATATTAATAAAATTTACCAAAGCATAATTAATTAATGTGATCTTATTTTAGTTACTAAAAAATTTTTCTTTAAATCTTTAAATTTAAATTTAATTTTAGTTCGCGCTTCCTCATCAGTAATTCTATGGAAACTTGGCCAATCATTGTATTTTAATTTATATACTGCCTTTATCTTCATCGACGATTTACCGCCTTATTTATCTCCTAGTCATACGTTCTTCGTTGTTTCCAAAACATTTAGAACTGTTTCACAATCGTTAATAATGTAGTTTTTACGCTGAAAAAAGCCTCTTCAATTTTATGAGACTTTCTCTTTTTACTCATCCTCAATAACTGTTTGGAGTCTTACTTTTTTAAACTTTAATAACGTATAAACTATTTTTAATTATGACACTAAAAAATTGACACGTATTGACTCCAAAATTGGAATGATTGTTGTTTTGATTACAAATCGTTGTAAACTAAGGTATTATTTTTTATATATTTTTTATTCAATTAATAATGACTTTTTTTAAAAACTATTTATATCTATTTTTATTATGTATTAGCTAATTATAATTATTATTTAGATACTCTGAAAAAGGCACGCAGTGATGCCGAAACGTCGTCGAAGTTTTAATTTTTGTTCTAAAAATAAATGGAGTGTAGTTTCGAATATAATTTGATTTCGACATAAGCCCGCCATATAAAAATTACATCAATCAAAATTTAATAAATAAAAGTGCGTATTTTGCATTATATTTTGAGTGTTTTGGTAGAAGAAAAACTTTTTTACCGAAATCTAGCACGAAGTAAATTGATTAATAATCACATCATTTTATTTATATTAAAACTGTAATTTCGAATATAATTTGATTTCGGGAGAAGCTCGCCAAATAAAAAAGTACATTAATCAATATGTAATAAACAAAAGTGCAAATTTTGCATTATTTTTCGAGTGTCTGGTAGAAACAACAACTTTGTTATCGAAATGTACCAAGAGATAAATTGGTAAATAATCACTTCCATTTTATGGATAAGAAAACGGTAGTTTCGAATATAATTTGATTTCGAGAGAAGTACGCCAAATAAAAAAGTATATAAATCAACATTTAATAAACAAAAATGCAAATTTTGCATTATTTTTTGAGTGATTTGGTAGAAAGAAAACTTTTTTACCGAAATCAAGTAATAAATAAATTGATCAAGAATCAGTTCCCACTTATTTATATTAAAAGTGCAGTTTCGAACATAATTTGATTTTGACAGCAGTTCGCGATATACAAAAGCATATCAAATCAACACCTAATACACAAAAGTGCAAATCTTGTATTTTTCTTGGAGTGTTTTGGTAGATAAAAAACTTTTTTACCGAAATCTACCAAGAGATAAATTAATCAGTAATCACTTCCATTTTATGCATGTAAAAACGGTAGTTTCGAATATAATTTGATTTCGAGAGAAGCCCTCCAAATAAAAAAGTACATCTATCCACATTTAATAAAAAAAAGTGTATATTTTGCGTTATTTTTCGAGTGTTGTGGCAGAAAAAAATCCTTTTTTACCGAAATCTAACATGAGGTAAATTGATCAAAAATCGCTTCCATTTTATTTATATTAAAAGTGTAGTTTCTAATATAATTTGATTTCGGGAGACGCTCGGCAAATAAAATGTACATCAATCAATATGTAATAAACAAAAGTGCAAATTTTGCTTTATTTTTCGAGGGTTTTGGTAGAAAAAAACTTTTTTACCGAAATCTAGCAAGAAATAAATTGATCAATAATCACTTCCCATTAATTTATATTAATAGTTTAGTTTCGAACATAATTTGATTTCGACAGAAGA
>NC_046664.1:142962786-142966237 GCF_010883055.1 Belonocnema kinseyi | reverse complement strand
TGGTAGAAACAAAATTTTTTAACGGAAATGTATCAAGAGATAAGTTGATCAAAAATCACTTCCATTTTATTTATATTAAATTTGTGGTTTCGAACATAATTTAATTTTGACAAGGGCCCGCCAAATTAAAAAGTAAATTAATCGACATTTAATAAACAAAAATGCATATTTTGCGTTATTTTTCGAGTGTTTTGGTATAAAAAAACTTTTTTATTGAAATCTACCAAGAGAAAAAGGGTTCAGTAATCACTTCTATTTTAATGATATTAAATCTGTAGTTTTGCATATAATTTGATTTCGAGAGAGGCCCGACAAATAAAATAGTACATCAATCAACATTTAATAAACAAAGGTGCAAATTTTGCCTTACTTTTCGAGTGCTCTGGTAGAAAAAAAAACCTTTTTTACCGAAATCTACCGAGACATAAATTGATCAAAAATCACTTACATTTGATTGACACTTAACTGTAGTTTCGAATATAATTTGATTTCGAGAGAAGTACGCCAAAAAAAAAGTACACAAATCAACATTTAATAAACAAAAATGCAAATTTCGCATTTATTTTTGAGTGATTTGGTAGAAAGAAAACTTTTTTACCGAAATCTAGCAATAAATAAATTCATCAAGAATCAGTTCCCACTATTTATATTAAAAGTGCAGTTTCGAACATAATTTGATTTTGAAAGCAGCCCGCGATATAAAAAAGTATATCAAATCAACATCTAATACACAAAAGTGCAAATCTTGTATTATTTTTGGAGTGTTTTGGTAGATAAAAAACTTATTCACCGAAATCTACCAAGAGATCAATTAATCAGTAATCACTTTCATTTTATGCATATGAAAATGGTAGTTTCGAATATAATTTTATTTCCAGAGAAGCCCTCCAAATACAAAAGTACATCAATCCACATTTAATAAACAAAAGTGTATATTTTGTATTATTTTCCCATTGTTTTGGTAAAGAAAAAACTTTTTTACCGAAATCTACCAAGAAATAAATTGATAAATAATTACATTCATTTTATTTATATTGAAAATGTAATTTCAAACATAATTTGATTTTGACATAAGCCCGGCATATAAAAAGTATATCAATCAACATTTAATAAACAAATATGCAAATTTTGTATTATTTTTCCAGTATTTTGGTAGTGTTTGGTAGAGATAAATTTATCAATAATCACTTCAATTTTATTTATATTAAAACTGTGGTTTCGAATATAATTTGATTTCGGGAGAAGCGCGCCAAATAAAAAAGTACATTAATCAACAATCAGTAAGCAAATGATTAAATTTTGCATTATTTTTCGATGTTCGGGCAGAAAAAAAAACTTTTTTACCGAAATCTACCAAGAGATAAATTGATCAAAATTGTTGTTTCGAACATAATTTGATTTCAACGTAAGCCCGCCATGTAAAAAGTATATCAATCAACATTCAATAAACAAACGTGCAAATTTTGAATTATTTTTCGAGTGACTCGTTAGAAAGAAAACTATTTTACCGAAATCTAGCAAGAAATAAATTGATCAATAGTCACTTCCATTCCATTGATACTAAATCAGTAGTTTCGAATATAATTTGATTTCGGGAGAATCCCGCAAAATAAAACAGTACATCAATCAACATTTACTAAACAAAAGTTCAAGTTTTGCATTATTTTTCGAGTGTTTTAGTAGTAAACAAATTTTTTTACCGAAATGTACCAAGAGATAAATTGATCAAAAATAATTTCCATTTTATTTATTTTAAAAGCGTAGTTTCGAATATAATTTCACTTGGAGGGAAGCCCTCTAAATAAGAAGTACATCAATCAACATTAAATAAACAAAAGTGCAAATTTTGCATTATTTTTGTGTGGGTGTTCTAGTATAAGAAAACTTCTTTTTCACCCAAATCTACCAAGGGATATATTGATCAATAATCATTTCCATTTTATTTATATTAAAAGTGTAGTTTCGAACATAATTTGATTTCGACATAAGTCCGGTACATAAAAAGTATATCAATCGACATTTTATAATCAAAAGTGCAAATTTTGTATTATTTTTCCAGTGTTTTGGTAGAGAAAAAACTTTTTGACCGAAATCTACCAAGAGGTAAATTGATCAAAAATCACTTTCATTTTATTGATACTTAACTTAGTTTCAAATATAATTTGAATTCGGGAGAAGCCCGCAAAATAAAAAATTTGTAACGTTGTGGTCACCCACACGTTATAGATCCCACTCTAGATCACTTTCACACTTAAATAACATTACCACGTGAATCCATGGCCGGCACGAACTCCAATTATACTTAAGTATTGCATTTATTTGAACGTTGTTTTAGGAAATTGTGTGGAAGAATGAAAGAAATTATAAATTTTATCTGTTTGTATTTGATTTATGTAGATTTAATCACCGCTGTATGAAATATAAAGTACCTATATTGTACCTGTATTGTATCACTTGTGGACGAGAGTGAGTAGCGTCCTGCCTTCGGCTGTTGAATATGTTTTTTCTCCTTTTAAAAAATCCGGCAGGGATTAACACTGCCATCCTACTGTAACTAACGTAAACACTTGTCACTTCACCTACCCACACTACGTTTCACTCCACGCACTGAGTCTCGAGCACTACGGACTTCGAACACGCGACTAGGAAGATAGAACGGAACTGACTGTCAAAATTCAGTTGACGCCATCTTGACCGGCCGGCCGGCTCTGCATTCACCGGAATCGGTCAAGTCCTTTCCGCCAGTTGCAACAGCTTCTGATAGCGTTGAGGGCAGCACACGCTGGGCGAAGTCATGGGAAAACGAGCGTAGAGGGGAGAAAAAGGCGGTAGAACTGCAAGATCATCAGTTTCGTGTCGGCCATCGCAGCGAAATCCATTTGTAAAGGAATTCCACATACGCAGCCTTTTGTAATCTCAAGGAGGAGAACTTCTGTTCTGCAGCCAAGGTAGGCGTTGTCAATTTCGTCCTCCAGTTGAGTATTTAAAGGGATATTTAAGTTCAGTTTGAGTGTGGTGAATTAGGTTTGGAATTCGGTTCAGGCTCAGACAGATGCCATTTCGAGTCGTGAACTTGCGGTTTAAAAAAGTGTAGCTTTTTTTTGTTGAGAATTTAAAAAATTTTAAGTTTTAATGTTGTTTGTAAATAAATACTTGTAGCTTTAAGCTATTTTATTGAAAATGTTAGGGAGAACCCCTCCGTGTTTTGTTTAAACTCTTTATTATAAACTAGGGAAGTGGAGATAATTGATGTATTATCAAATTAATTTTATTTGAAGTTGAAATCTCATTAAATGTCTTCTTTTAAAATTCTTTTTAAACATGGAGTGTTTTTCTGTGACTTTTCCTCGCCCCACAAATCCCTCTGCCGAACGAGCTAAAAATCTAAAATTTTAATAACGTGTTAAATCCAGTAAAATTTGAAATGACATCGAGAAAGCGTCTGTCGCCT
>NC_046664.1:142960320-142962686 GCF_010883055.1 Belonocnema kinseyi | reverse complement strand
CTTAAAGCAAACACGGAAAAGGTGTCCTTGCTTTTTGCCATTCCAACAGCAGCCGCGCTCCCCTCTTAAAGTGCCACCAGCGGTAGTGCACACTAAGGGGGCTGGAGCTTGAGGATTCACACTTCTCGCATTTGTGTCCACGGCAGCAGTCGATAGACTCGGTGCTTAAAAAGCATGGGTACCCAATGGAGGGTAGCTGAAATTAGCTGGTATCAAAGGTGCCTGCAGAAAGCCGGGATAAAACTCATTATTAAAATAAGGTGAAAAACTGCTTAAACTAAGAGGAGTACTAAACACTTTTGGTACAATAGATTTATTAATGTCGGGAGGACCTACTATAGCGCATGTGTTACTTGGAGTGCTGTTAGAATAGTTATTATTTGGGATTCCGTTTGATCGATCTTCTGTTTGTTACCGTTACTTTTACCACGCCCTTCGCCACCTCGCTTTTTGTTGTTATTTGAACTATTTAAATTCATCCCATTATTATTTAAATTCGAGGTAGTAGGCTCATTCTCCGCAGCAGCCACCCCTTCCGACTTTCCGGCAGTGTTACGGTAGGCAAATTCAGGTAAAACACTATCCTGAGTAGGTGGAGGGGGTACATAGGCCTTACTTATCATTTTAGATGCTTCGAACCTTTCGCCAGCATCTTCCAATTCCTCAAAAGTACGATACTTCGTTTTAGGAAGGGCATCTAAATACTTAGGCTGTAAATTATTAATTTCAATCCATCTGCAATTGCTCCCTTTCCGATATTGGAGGATCGTAATGTTGAAAAATCAGGCGAAGGTTTAGCAGTTAGTCGGCTATAGGTTCATTTGGACTTTGTGTCTTCTTTCTCCCCTCATCCCTGACTCGCATTTGGAAGTTCATTCCCCCATATCTACGCCTAAAATCGATGGTAAATTGTTGACAAGTATCCCATTTATCCCTATGAAACCTATACCATTGTTGGGCAGGTGGTTTTAGCAAAAACGGTAAAGTTCTAAAAAGATCCCTATCCGACAAGGAACTACGCCTTCGACATTCCGCAATTTGTGTAAGAAATTCCTCCGCACTACTATCGCCTTTTCCATTGTAACTAATATTCCACTTCCTCACGATCGAATGAATATCATCCCTACTCCTTTCTCCCAAGCCTGTTGGCAAACCGGACAACGGGTTAGGGGTTGACATTTGTGAAAAACGGGGGCTATCCAGTGAACCGCGAGGAAGATTGTCTAGGTGGAAGGGGTTAACAGTTGGCAAGAAGGAATCTAAAAACGGGTTAGTGTTACGTAGAGTAGCGGTAACATAACTTGCATTTGAATCTATATCCTCTCTCAATACTTCATTGTGAGGTCCTGAAGCATCTGAGATATTCATCGAATGCAAATTATCCCCACTATTGCCAGCTAGGCGGGAATCTTGAATGTAAGCAGACATCCTTGGTCCTGCAGATTGGAAAATGCCTTGAAAGGCCGAAGGGACCATGGTCGAACGACTATCAGGGGTACATAAAGGGGTCCCGAATGTGGATGGAGAAAATGTGACGACACTCTCTAAATTTCTCGCAAATGTCACCCTACTAACGTTGGTAGTATGCTCGCAGAGAGGTTCCGTTACCAGATGGGTATCATAATCGGTGGATGAAAAAGGGTTTTGTGCATGTAAAGTCATCGGAGGGGCATCGTGAATACCTAAGGGGGTTTCTTTATTCGCAAAAGGCGAAACCCGTAGTCTCTCGATCTCTGCAGACAATTCTCGATCCCCAGTCTGCTCCCATGACTGATGCATATGACGACAATACTGTTGGAACCTCACCAGGCGCCATCTCATAGCCGTGTCGAATCTCGATGATTTCTATTCGAATACTGAAAAAGAATTCTAAATGCACCGAAATCGCGATTAAATTAAGAAGTTCTTTTCAAAATCAGATAATTGCCGAAATTCCGTATCACTAGCCTCACTATTGCGTAATCCAAAAGAAGGTTTCACTGAAATCGCGAAATCTTTTTCAACTTCCGTACTAATAGTCTCACACCCCCTTTCTCTATCATAAACCCCCCCCCCCCCCCCTCCCCGCGATTATATCACATAATAATTTTTTTTTTTAAATCACATCTAAATCAATAAATAAATACTTGTTAAAAAATCACAGAATAAATATATAACCACAGTTAAATTCAATAAATAAATATAAAAAATCACAGAATAAGTAAATAACCACAGTTAAATTCCATAAATAAATACAAAAATCACAGAATAAATAAGTATAAATAACAACAATAAATGGAACAAAAGATAAATAAACAATTACACCATCACAAATTCAACAGAAGAAATCAATAATACATGGCCATTTAAGTTTCGCTCTCAAATAC
>NC_046664.1:142958490-142960220 GCF_010883055.1 Belonocnema kinseyi | reverse complement strand
TAGTAAAAGCGTTTGTTGTAATCCAGTTGTGATTATAAGAAAGCCTGACGGCGACTATAGGCTCTTTATTGACTTCAGAAAATTAAATGAGGTTGCTAAGAAAGACGCCTACCCAATGAGAAACATTAACTCCATTTCAGACAAACTCTCTTCCGCCCGATGTGTCTCTAAAATTGACCTTAATCAGGCATTCCATCAGATTCCGCTATATTCCGTCTGAAATGTGATCCTCGTGTCTAATTCCCAATTCTGCTGTAGCCTTTGCAATAAGTTTGTTCAAAAACTTCGTGCCGTTATCCGTGAACAGTACTTCTGGAGTACCCCACCTAAAAATGATCGTTTCTTTGAAAGCCCGTTGGACATTGGCGGCATTAACCTTCCTAAGGAGAATTACCTCGATCCATTTCGTTAACATATCCTGGAAAACTAGGATGTAGTGATAACCAGGGCGGCTAGGTAGGAGCGGACCCATAATGTCGGCCGCTACCACCGACCAAGGCTGCTCGATCACCCGCTTACCCATGAGACCAACTGGGCCTGCCTGGTCTATCTTCATCTTCTGACACGTCTGTCATGCTCGCACGTATTTGGCAACGTCATTAAACATACCAGGCCCATAGTAAAGTAATGAAAGACGTTGGAAAGTCTTATTTACACCTAAGTGGCCAGATGTCGTAGTATCGTGTGCTTTACTAACTGCCTTAACACGTAGTTCCAATGGCAGGACCAGCTTCCATACCTCCAAATCGGATAACAATGGGTCTGTTAAATGGTCAGCTCGATGGCAGTATGATCGGCCACCTTCCAACTTCCAATCTGGAAACTGATAAGGCATCTCTTGGACCAACTTAGTTCTACGGCAGTTTAAGGGCCCATCTACCCAGTCTCCCAGTTGGGTCTCGCAAATTATAAAACCATCGGAGGCTACTGTGATCAGCAATCACTTGAAAGCGATAGCCCTCCAAGTAGGGTCGAAATTTTTCTACTGCCCAAACCACAGCTAAGCATTCTTGTTTAGTCACCGTATAGTTTCTCTCGGCTCCTTGCATAGAACGACTAGCGAAGGCTATTACGTGTTCTAAGCTATCTTGGATTTGTGTAAGGACAGCCCCCAAACCCGTACTACTCGCGTCCGTTTGCAAGCAAAGCGGCAAGCTAAAATCTGGCCTAGATAACGTGGGAGCGGAGATCAAAGCGGATTTCAATTCTTGGAAGGCCTTTTCTTGGTCTGCTCCCCACTCAAACCTTCGATTTTTCTTTAGTAATCGATGCAGTGGTTCTGCCATTTGAGCGAAATCCTTTATGAATCTCCTATACCACGAAACCATACCCAGAAATCGTCTAAGCTTGCGCAAGGTAGTCGGTGCCGGATAAGATGTTATCGGCTCGGTCTTCTCTGGGTCGGGGTGCATTTCTGTTTTATCCACTAATATCCGACACACCGTACATGGCTACAACCGAATTCGCTCTTATCTGGATTGATCGTAAGTCCGTCACCGAGGATCACATTTCAGACGGAATATAGCGGAATCTGATGGAATGCCTGATTAAGGTCAATTTTAGAGACACATCGGGCGGAAGAGAGTTTGTCTAAAATGGAGTTAATGTTTCTCATTGGGTAGGCGTCATTCTTAGCAACCTCATTTAATTTTCTGAAGTCAATAAAGAGCCTATAGTCGCCGTCAGGCTTTCTTATAATCACAACTGGATTACAACAAACGCTTTTACTA
>NC_046664.1:142956345-142958390 GCF_010883055.1 Belonocnema kinseyi | reverse complement strand
CTTAAAGCAAACACGGAAAAGGTGTCCTTGCTTTTTGCCATTCCAACAGCAGCCGCGCTCCCCTCTTAAAGTGCCACCAGCGGTAGTGCACACTAAGGGGGCAGGAGCTTGAGGATTCACACTTCTCGCATTTGTGTCCACGGCAGCAGTCGGTAGAGCCGGAGACTGAATGGGTTGCGTCCGCCATGGCTGGAGGAGGTGGGGAAAGTTCAGTACTACTGTTCTCTGGAACGGCCGGAATCCAGGTCATGTATGAAAGGGCCTTGCCTCAGGCCTCGGATCGAGTATTGGCGCCCAGGAATCAGGGTCCCGTACTTCCAATTCCCATATCTTACTGGTTTTATACCTACTCCCCTTGAATTTGCTCGGACCCCATTAGGGAATCCATTAGCGGTTCAGGGGTAAGTTGAGAACCAGCAGCCCAGACTTTGTTCTCCTGCTGCCCACCCGATTAATATAAGAGATCTGTGTCAATCCTTGATGCCTCCTCCGGAACATGGATGTTGGAATTGCCATCAGGAGGGAAATGATTTTAATCAGTGCGGGTTCCAAAGGGGAATATTCTGCTTTTATTGTGGAAAGCCTGGTGTCCGGATCAACCAATGCCTAAGGTGTGCTTCAGGATGGAGT
This sequence comes from Belonocnema kinseyi, assembly GCF_010883055.1. Taxonomy (NCBI): domain Eukaryota; kingdom Metazoa; phylum Arthropoda; class Insecta; order Hymenoptera; family Cynipidae; genus Belonocnema; species Belonocnema kinseyi. The sequence goes on along the minus strand of NC_046664.1, from coordinate 142,957,760 downwards.
CAAGGAGTGGGGAGCCGCTATTCACGCAAGGAATAGGGAAGAAATTGTAGTTTTGGGTCTCCGATTTTGTTAGTTTTAAACTATTTTCGTATGATTCGTAGATTTTAATCTATTTTCGTGTGATTCTTAGATTTGAAACTTTTTCGTGAAACTTGGTTCAAGTAGAGTCAGTTATGTATTTGCCAGTAATGAGAAGTACGGTTGTCTTTGGAAATGACTAAGGAACTCAATATGCCCAGATTTTATTCATTTAGCGTTATTGAGATCAGGAATATAATTAAACTTGTCTGGAGCTGATCAGTAATATAATAATAGGATCCTAAAGGTACTGAATAGAACTAGTTATACCATTACTTACCAAGTTATACTATAACCAGTTATACTATTATTTACCAAGGGATAAATTGATCAATAATCAATTTTATTTTATTTATATTAAAAGTGTAGTTTTGAACATAATTTGATTTCGGGAGAAGCCCGCGAAATAAAAAAGTACATAAATCAACATTTAATAAGCAAAAGTGCATATTTTGCATTATTTTTTTAGTGTTTTGGTAGAAAACAACTTTTTCACCAAAATCTACTAAGAAATAAATTGATTAAAACTCACTTGCATTTTATTGATACTAAACTGTAGTTTCGAATATAATTTTATTTCGAGAAAAGCGCGACAAATAAAAAAGTACTTTAATCAACAATTAATAAATAACAATGCAAATTTTGCATTATTTTTCGAGTGATTCGGTAGAAACGAAACTATTTTACTGAAATCTAGCAAGAAATAAACTGATCAATAATCACTTTCATTTTATTGATACTAAAATTGTAGTTTCGAATATAATTTGATTTCGACATAAGCCCGCTATATAAAAAGTGTATTAATCGACATTTAATAAACAAAGGTGCAAATTTTGTATTATGTTTCAAGTGTTTTGGTAGAAAAAAGATCATTTTTCACCGAAATGTACCAAGAGAGAAATTGATCAATAATCACTTCCATTTTATTTATATTAATAGGGTAGATTTAAATATAATTTGATTTCAGGAAAATCCAACAAATAAAAAAGTACGTCAATCAACATTTAATAAACAAAAATGCCAATTCTACATTATTTTTCGAGTGTTTTGGTGGAAAAACTTCTTTTTCACCGAAATCTACCAAGCGATAAATTGATCAATTACACAACCACACACAAAAGTGTGCGGATCTGGTAACAAGACACACGTATTCCTATGGATTTTGGGGTGCTGAATTCAAATTCGGTATCAAAAATCACCCATCATGTCATAATTGAGCCATAACCTCAAAAAACGACGAAAAATCATGCACTGAGGCAAATAAATTTCAAAATAATGCCAGTGATGCAAATTTTCACTTCGAAAACATGTCGACAACTGTGAAGGATCAACCCTTG
>NC_046664.1:142952492-142956245 GCF_010883055.1 Belonocnema kinseyi | reverse complement strand
TAGAAATAAATCTAACCTAGCCTAACCTAACCTAACCTAACCTCACGAAACACAATTAAACTGATTGTGTTGTCCCGTTGTGTTTGCGGTACCGTTTGAATCTGCTTGGGCTTAACCTGCAAAGAGATCAAACCTATCCTAACCTAAAAAAACCTGACCTGACCTAACCTAACCTAACTTCACGTAACACAATTAATCTCATGGTGTTGTCCCGTTGTGTTTGCGGTACCGTTTTATTCAGCTTCGACTTAACCTACATAGAGGTTTAACCTATCCTAACATAACAAAACCTGACCTAACCTAACCTAGCCGAATGAAATTCAACCACACGTGTAGCTATGTAAGCGTACGGTTCTCAGTCTCAAATGTGTGCTATATTTAATAGGTTAACTCGATCTTAACCTACAAATGAATCTAACTTAACAGAAACTAACGAAATTTTGCTCAACGCAACACAACACAACTTAACTTAAGTGTTCCCGTTGTAACACAATGAAATTTATTTCATTATACTACAGGTGGTTAAAAATTTAAACGCACATTACTAATTTGAAGAAACTTAGAACTGCAAGTAGAACTGGCTCCATTTCAATTAACCTGACAATGTTTGTATCAATTAAAATGTAGAACTGTAACTTAAACATGCAAATGAATAAGAGTTTTATTCAGAAATTTTTTCTCTCTGCTTTTTTCAAACTTGAGGGATATATTGATACTATCTTTCGTGTTTACATTTTATCTTGCGTTAAGCAAAATTGCGTTAGGTTCTGTTAAGCTAGATTCATTTGTAGTTTAAGATCGAGTTAACCTATTAAATATAGCACACATTTAAGACTGAGAACCGCACGCTTACATAGCTACACGTGTGGTTGAATTTCATTCGGCTAGGTTAGGTTAGGTCAGGTTTTGTTAGGTTAGGATAGGTTAAACTTCTATGTAGGTTAAGCCGAAGCAGAATGAAACGCTACCGCAAACACGACGGGATAACACAATGAGTTTAATTGTGTTACGTGAAGTTAGGTTAGGTTAGGTTAGGTCAGGTTTTTTAGATTAGGATAGGTTTCACCTCTTTGCAGGTTAAGCCCAAGCTGATTCAAATGGTACCGAAAACGCAACGGGACTACACAATTAGTTAAATTGTGTTTCGTGAGGTTAGGTTAGGTTAGGCTAGGTTAGATTTATTTCTAGGTTAGGCTCGAGTTGACCTATTCGATGTAGCACACATTTGCTACAGGGAAAATATGCTTCCAGAGCTTTACGTGTAGTTCAATAAATTTCTGTTAATTCAGGTTAGGTGACGTCAGGTTCTTTTAGGTAAAGTTATGTTAAATAAGTTGACATCAGGCAAGGGTTGATCCTTCACAGTTGCCGACATGTTTTTGAAGTGAAAATTTGCATCACTGGCGTTATTTTAAAATTTATTTGCCTCAGTGCATGATTTTTCGTCATTTTTTGAGGTTATGGATCAACCATGACGTGATGGGTGATTTTTGATACCTAATTTGAACTCAGCGCCCCAAAATCCATAGGTATACGTGTGTCTTGTTACCAGATCTGCACACTTTTTTTTGTGTGGCTGTGTTCTTACTTCCATTTTATTTATATTAAAAGTGTAATTTTGAATATAATTTGTTTTCGAGAGAAGTCCGCCAAATAAAAAATTATATCAATCAACATTAAATAAATAAAAGTGCAAATTTTAAATTATTTTTCGAGTGTTTTGGTAGAAAAATGTTTTTTTTACCGAAATCTACCTAGAGATAAATTGAATTGAAAATCTCTTCCATTTTATTGATACTAAAACTGTAGTTTCGAATATAATTAGATTTCGGGAGAAGCCCGCAAAATGAAGTACATTAGAAAAAAATTCGCTCCTAGACAAATTATTGTAAGAAAGCTAACTTAAAATCAGTATTTTATCAGAAATAAAACTGATGATTACAGCACAAAATCTTAATTCTAATTTGTTGAATTAAATTGTAATTGCGTCCTTTAATGCAAGAGAAAAATTTCGATACATTCTCTTTTTTTGGTTCCGAATCAAATTTAAAAATTTTTGAAAACTCTAAACTCCAAATTGGTAGCGAAGCGCTCCCACCGCTTCCACCAATACTTTTTTACGACCCACCTAATAGAAATAATTGATTACTAAAGTTATTTTTATTTTCTTTCGAGTGGCTCGGAGGTCCAAAATGCCAATTCTTATTATGTTTCGAAGAATCTTTTTATTTTGCGAGATCGTTGCTTCGCTCTCTTCTGCCTGAAGATACCATGGCTTATCAACTTTGGGAATGGGATTGATAAATCAAAAATAGTTAAGTAGAACCATAACCTCATGCCCATTCGGGATTTATTTTATTGGAATAAACATAGAATCAATGACAATAAACACAAATAGGTTTTTGTGTTCACGGATTAATCACTTAAATTTACCACCTCTTTTCTTTTTGATAGGAAGGGGCGGACACGTAACATTTTTGGTGGAACTACAATTTTAAGAGAAAAGGAGAGGCACAAATAAAGAACATACCTTTAACTAGTGGTTTCGCTCTTTTCATTCTTTACCATCTGCAGCTTCAGACGTTCCATTCTCCGCACCCTTTTCCATTTGTCCTTTTCTATTTTCACTCCTTAACCATTTCCGTCTACTGTGTAATAATCGTAATAATCAAGTGGCACTAAAATTTTCACTCCTTAACTGTTTCTGTATTCACAGAATTTTAAGATGACACACTTGAATCATTACTACTCCCGATACCGTTTCCGTGTTCCATGAACTCGAAATTTAATAGTTCGAGCAGAGCTAAGCTACTTTGTAAACTTTTCACGAGATACACGAGACCGAACCACGGGCGGGCAAGGGAAAAGCAGCGAAGTGCTTTTCCTTCAAACGGGGATAGTGCTCCCGACAATGGGTCGGCCAACAATGCCGACCAATCTAGAGCTGGGGGAGCCAATGAAAATGGATTCAATGCGATAGATCGGCGGGATCTCGTGACCTTTGGGTGGACGGAGCAACTGAATCACGACTTGCTAGACTGCTACGATGCGAGTGTGGCCCGTGAACGGGGTTACATGGCACGGCTGCATGCTCTGTGGTGCGAGAAACACCTAGAGCTATCGCACTTTTCGCAGCAACGTCTGCGAAACCATTCTGAACTACTCCGTAAAAGGGGCTATGTAAGCGAAACACCTACTCTACCACAGCTAGAACAAGCCGGCAACAAAGAAAGAGAGGCGGCACTAAGACCAACCGCGGGCAGGCATCCAGTAGATGAAGAGCGATGCTTTACGACCCGGAGAAACATCAACACCAAAGTTTCTCTCAAGCCTAAAGATCTGGCTGAAATGGATGACGAGCTTCGTGGACATTTTTCCGATGAATCCGACCTCTGGGCTATCAATTATTGTGTGTTTAATGCAGCGAGAGCTTTGGCCGATGCGAACCGTAAAACAAAACCAACGGCTGATCATAAGACCAAAAGACGAATGCATCAACTTGCCATAAAGATAGGCTGGGCAAGACAGTACGCGTCCCGCATTCAATGTGTGATTGACAGCATCACATCTGGCGGGAATTTTACCGCCAAGGTTCGAAAGTTCGCGCGCGAACTCCGGACCCATTATCACACACTTAACAAGTCAAAGAAAGTCATCTGTCTTTTGGAAATCTTAAAGGTTCATCCGCAAATAGTTGGGTGCATAGAGAGATTGATGCCGCTTTGGAAAACCAGATTTACTATCTCATCTGGC
>NC_046664.1:142935125-142952392 GCF_010883055.1 Belonocnema kinseyi | reverse complement strand
TTAGTCCTTCACTTACATGCTAAGCATTTTATTCCCAGCATCTAAGGTGTTGTAATATTCTTAAGAGTTATGCTTTAAGAGGCCCTGCACAAAGATTCTACACTGCACTATACCTTGTGATTATTCACATAGGCTAGAGTTTCTGTCTCGGTAGTAGGATAGGCTTGTTGAGCTGCACTAGAATCCTCTGCGAGGGTGACTGCAACGTGGACGGCGGGCCTTGAATTTGAGATTAATGAACATCGACGCTGGCGTGGGCCACTTCATACATCTTCAAAATTGAAGATTCTGTTGTAATTGTTTATTATTAGCTTCCGCGTAGGCATTAAGCTTCTCTATTTATGCTTTAACGATGTGAGTCTGTTGTCCTAAAAGGTGGGTTAAATTTCGTTGGGTAGCGTCGAGATGCTGAATTTCCTCATCAATTTGCTGAAGCTGGGCATCGGTCATCAACCCTGTTATGGGATGTAAAATTTCCCCTATCAGTCCGTTGAACAAAGTTAATCGGCTTGGTCTTTTTCGAATTTCAATTGGCAAGACCTCTTGAACAGGATCTTAAAACTGAAGTCTTAATTCTTCCATTTGTTTGAATATCGTCTGTTGCAGATGTTTTGCATGACTGAATTTGTTCATTATTTGTAGGCCCTCCAAATAACCCTTACAGAGTGTCTTCATCTGATTTGGGCATTGTGATGTCATCTGGTCCAGTCTTTGAGTGAAGTTCTGCAGAAATTCCGAGTAAAGATGTACATCCAGTAAAGTAGTCACCCTCCAGACTATCGCTTGTCTAGACATCCTTTTTATCCGTTTTTATGTTTTTATTTATTTATTTTTTTGTTTTGTGTTAACTAGGCCAGTGTAGGCCTTAGTAGTCTGACTTACTTGTTTTTATTGCTAAAATTAAAGCTTACTCCATGATAAATTCTAAAGAGATAAGATTAACTAGAGTCATTTTATATGCCTAAATCTCTACGTAAAGAAATATATACAAACATGTATATAAGTTATAACTTCTCTAACGCTTTCAATTGCACCCTTGTACATGTAGTAGGAAATTGTATACGATTTGCATCAATTTGTTTATCCTTTACTATGATTTAACCCTTTACTTAAGGGCATGTGATACTTCGTCGCGTGGTCAATCGGGTACAGTTCCGACGGTTTTTTTTCCACAAAAATGAAAATTTTTAAAACCTGAATTCGGACATGCTATAAAATATCATAACGGACTTCCCCGGACTCTTTTTACAGGGATAATAACAAAAAGATGTTATTGTGCTAATAACCAAATTTTATGCATGTGTATTATTTTGTGGCTAGGGTGATTTTTAGCTCTCTGTCATTCCGATAATGTAGGTCTCTATCGTACCGATTCTGTCGGTAAGCACTCTATAATAATTATGGTGTAATCATGGACCAGATCTGATGAAACTTTGAAACTAATGTTCATTTTTTCGCCACTGGGAAATTATTTATGAAATAAACTTTTTTGATTGCCTGCAAACAAGGTTAGTTCCGGGAGATTAGTTACTATGTTTATTCGCAAGCATGTTCGCTATCATTCCCCAAATTTTTAAGACAAAATATTGATTATTCTAGAAAAAAGCCGTCGGAACCTAAAACTCGTAAAATCGATAATTTTCTTAGTATCACATGCCCTTAAGATGCCTAGATTGACAATTTGTCGTTGAAGTCGACCCTTAGCAGAAAGCGCGCTAAAGCTTATCCGCGTGCTTGGTGAAGCACATACCATTTTCGGATTCTAAAATTACACTATTATTTTCGGTGAAACCGACAATTTTATAGGTACCGGTCCTTCTCTTATCAAACTTATTTTGTCATGCATCTTTACAGACCACTACCTTGTCACCTATTCGTACATTTAACGGTCATGCTTTTTGATCATAGTATTCCTTTGAACGCTTTTTTGCCTTCATCATATTTCTCGCGAAAATTTTTCGTATCTCATTTAATTTATTGATCAAATTTTTCAGATACGACCTGTAGGTTTCGAGACGCTTGTCAGATGGGAAAGCGCTCGGAAATCGCGCAATCCTTCCGTAAACTAATTCGTAAGGTGTAAAGTTTGTCGCCTCATGTACCGAAGTGTTGTGGCCAAACATAGTGAAAGGTAGTAATTGGTCCCAGTCGACCTAATCAGTGACGTAATTCTTTATATAGTCTGTTAAAACTATGCGGCTGCGTTCCAACGACCCGTTCGTTTGCGGACGGTAACCTTAAGAAGTTAGTTGTTATACACCAAAAATCCTTTCTAGATTCCGCATAAATTTACTGATAAATCTACCACCTCGATCAGTCAGAACGCAACGCGGAGCCCCGAAATGAGAAATAAGATGTGTTACCACAGCGTGGGCAATGGTTGTTGTTTTCGAATCTGGTATTGGCACTGCAAGACAGAATTTACTGAAATTGACCTGCATCGTTCGAATGTGTTGATTTACACTTGGACTCGTTGAAAGCTTGCCCACGGTGTCCAATGATACTTAATCGAAAACTCCTAACAGGGTGTCTGTTACAAACATTGTTTCCCGTGCTTTTGCCCGAAAAAGTTTGTTTTCTAAATAGCTCTTACATCCTTGAATATACTCGTTAATATCATCACGCATGCCCGGCCACGTGAACCGTTCCCTAATTCGTCTATATGTCTTCGTGGCTCCTTTATGTCCACCCATAAGACTGTCGTGGTATTCTGCAATTATTTTACTACGCATGCCTTCAGGGGGTACTTCCAGTTTTCCGCGACATAGAGTGAATTTAATTTCACCACCCCGGAATATGTCGTTAAGCAATTCTTCCAATTTGTTTGGAGGCAATATTCCTAACAAATCACTAGAGCTTGCGATTCGACATGTTTTCCGATTGTAACGTATTAACGCTAACTGGAGGTTAGCTACATCCATGGTTACGTCCTTTTAACTAGCTTTATCGAAATGATTTCGTTTCACTACGATGGAGTAAACGCTATGACGTCCTCGAGGCGTTACCAGTACTTGACCCAAATGAGGACGTCTATCATTGAGGACTTGGACATTTAAACACTCCGGCACTACTAAAAATTTGAAAATAGGGTTAGTTGGCTCACAATCTTTCGAGATAAAATGAGCGTAGTTATCTCGGCGATAGGTGAGCTGTTCAGTCCATTGATGGACTACTATGGTTCCGGTCGTTTCTAACCTATCCGGATTATATTTCTCTTTTTCCTCTAAAGAGTTGGTCACTGGAGGGGGTGATGGTGAGTCTAGGTAGGGCATCTCTATGTTGATTAGTTTCAAATAATGGTGGTAATTCTGAGATAATTCAGAGTGATTCCCTAACTCTTTCGACCCTTGAACCTGACACGATCGAATTTTTGCCTTATCTCGATCCTGACTATCATAACTCTGAGTTCCGCGACCCTTAAAGAAAGGGATGGATTTGGCCCTAAAGCGGACGATACTTCTTCTGGCCCTTTCAGTTGGTTGAGTTGACGCTTGAACCAGAGGGAGGGGAAGTTCCCTTGTTTCGATGTTTTTCTTTGCTGATTCGGATGTGACTACTTTATTCGAACCTTGGTCTTCTTCAATGGGCTTGTTAAACGACTTCAGAAAATTATCTATTCTGTTAGAGAAATTATCATCGTCAAACTCTCCACAGGGATTGATGGCGTCTAGATATTTTCTAGGCTCGGGATCGTCTTCTCCTTCAGAAATTGCAGTGAGGAGTAGATAATTATCCCAGTATCATGATCGTTGAGCATTTAACTTGTGATTTTTTATATTTAAACTGCAGTCAATATTGTCATCACTTTCATCACTTTCGTCACTTTCCCCTGGGGGACAACTAACATCTACTATGTAGGCCTGGGAGCTAGGTTTCTGGTTTAAATCTAGGCCTTCTTGGAATGGCCCACGGGCTAATATACCCTTGGAGCTAGAAACATGTGCCCAATCGACGTTCAAGGGACCGATAGCATCCTTTAATTTTTCGAATTCTGTTTTATTGATGACAGGTTTTCCTTATGCAGTTTTCCACCCATTTTCTTCCCATTTAGGAATCCATTTAGTAATGCTATCTATCAAAAATGGTGAGTTGGTATGGAAACGAAGGTTTTTGATTCCAGCTTCATGAGCCTTAATGGCGGCTAAGGTGGCAGCCTGACTCTCTGCCGAATTGTTCGTTTGACAGCCGACGGCCCTTTGTGACGAGCTTAAAGGGTGATCCTTTCCCAACCAAACCCCGATTCCAGCTTTAGATTCCCCTTTATCGTAGTGGAAACAGGCGCTGTCAATATATACATCTACGACTTTTTTCCCCAGACCTTTTGTTTTGGAACCAGTCCTTATGGACGAAGGTTCGCCTTTACTAGGGAACCAAATTTTATGGGTCGGAATTTGAAGTTCTTCTTCCGGAAAAGCACTGTGATTTCATCTGAATACGGGAGCATCGGAATCATCATCTGAAGATTCATCACCGGATGACGTTTCGGTAGTTACTTCCCTACGGTAAGCGGAGGGTTTGAGATTTTTTCGTACATGAGCTTTTCGTTTTTTTAGTCTTGAAGCTACAGTGCTTCGGTTTATATTTGAATCTTGTACAGCTTTAACTCCAGGCCAATAAGACTCATCCGATTCCGACGGGGGGTATGATTTCGGGGGCCTTCCTCTGCTCCTGGACTTTGAGGTCGTAGGCTGAAACTTGGGAAGTGCGGTCACCTGCTCTTTCGATACCTCAGTTAAGATCCCTGATTTCTTGGAAGAGTGAATCGCGTTATCAGAGCCCTTTGGATTCTGACTCAACTACGAGGTTCTCCTGACCGTGGAGCATACAGCAGGTCTTTTCAAGATTTTCGGCGCAGAAGTAGCTGGCTTTGTCAGAACTGACCGCCTGCCTCCAGCAACCCTTTTCGATAAGGACCTTTGCGTCCTTGGAAAGGCTTTAGGAGCAGAGTCGTCGGGAAGGATTTCTTGTGAACGAGTATTTAGTAATGCTTTTTGAGATCTATCATGGATGAAAAAGGCACGAATGATAGCTTTGTCCTTTTTAGGATTGCTAGACTCGCTTTCGGATTCCTCTTCCGGGTCGCTAGTTTCAGATAACTCTTCCCAACCTTCCGGGTTTCCGGACAAGGCTTCCACTTCTCGATTAAGCTTATCCTTCTTGTACTCATATATGATCTGGTAATCTTTTAGGCGAAGGCGTCAACGCATTAACCTTGATCCCGGATTCGTTATGTAATTTATCCAATGTATGGGCTCATAGTCACAAGCCAGTACAAACTTTCGGCCGTATAAGTACGAGCGGAAATCGTTTAAATTGTTTTCGGTCTTGAAATAGCGGTGTTCACACTCATTCATAATTCTAGAAAAAAAGCGATAGGCATATACATGCCCTGCTTTTCTTGCGTTAATACTGCGCCTATAGCGTAGTTCGAAGCATCGTTTGTGAGTTTAAACGGTTTCAAAAAATCTGGGTACAGCAGAATTGGTTCTTTACACAGATATTCCCTTAAGGTTTGAAAACTTTGTTCTTGCTTTGGTCCCCATTTCCATTCTCCATTTTTTTAAAGAAGTTCGGCTAAAGATTATGAAATCTTATGGTAGCATAATCCTGGATGAACCTTCGGTAATAACCCGTAAGTCAAAGGAACTGCCTAATAGACCATACCTTTTTGGGATGAGGAAAGTTTTTTATGGCACTTATTTTAGCTGGTTTTGGCTTAACTCCCTTCCCAGTAATAATGTGTCCTAAATAAGCGACCTCCGTTCGTAGGAAGTCACACTTATCCGTCATATTGGGTAATGGATAGCCGTCCCAATTACTCTTTCATTAAGCTCCCGGTAGTCAATGACAACTCTAAATTTTCTCTCTCCGGAACCGTCCATTTTTTCGGAATTAATAGTAAAGGGGAGTTATAGAGTGACTTGGAATTCCCGATAATTCCCATTCTGTGCTGTTTCTCCGTTGCTAGAAGTATTTCCTTAGTATCGTGGGGAGAATGATGATATGACTTTCTATTGATGATCTCGTCATCGATGGTAGGAACCCTATGATAAACCAAGTGAGTAGCAGTGAGGGACTCTCCATTGACATAAAAACCATCTTTGAAATCCTCTACCCATCGAGTTACATACTCCTGCTCCTCTAGGTTTAATTGGGATATGCGAAGGCTCTTTAGTAGCCGTTCGACACGGGTCGCGCTGGAAGATTCTGAATCAAAGGGCGGATTTGTCAACAAATCCTGTATCTCAGATTCCGAGCTCGGGTTTCAACTATAGGTAAATAACCCTCCGAGAAGTCGGGATTAAGTGTCTCTATCGTTATCGGTTGCCTGGTCCTGGCCCTGATCAGCATAATTCGTGAAAAGGGTTTGATTTGTGATTGTAAGGATTTTTTTCTTTTTGGCATTCCGATTCTATGAAGTAGCTAGGAGAAATAGGTTCTGAGGCAGTAACTAGGGTGTTATGCCGAAAAGTAAGTTGAGTCTGCTCTTGCCGCAGATAGGGCCTACCTAGTATACCATCCGAAGCTATTGGAAACAGTTATTCACCACATGGAATTCTACCTGGACTTTTCTCAGGGTGATATTGATAGTTCCTAATGTATCTACTGAACGTTCCGTTATTTCGTAAATGGTAATGGAATCGCTAGGCTCTACTTCTGAATCGCCACATATAGCGCTCAGCTTGAGGAGATTTACTCCTGAGCCAATATCTACAAAAAGAGTGGTATCTGGATGACGAAATTGGGATGCAGACTTCTTAATAACTGGAGATTCCTCTAAGAAGGTTTTGGTATAGTAGATCCTTCGACATCCTACAGAATTTTCACTGTTGGGCGTTTCTGAGGCTTTGGACTCGTAGCTGGATCGATGCGATGAGTCTGAATTGAGTTTAAAGAATCTGAAACTGACTTAGATGTTAAACCCGGTCAACTTGACCTAGAATTACCTTGCCGATGAGGGCACCGGGGTTGATTAAAAGAATTTGGATTCTGTTGATCGGACCAGGGGAATTGATTTTGATTAATTGTGTTAGAATGACCTGGCCAAAGATTTTGATTTTGTCAATTTAGGTGCTAAGCGTTTTTCCACATGGATGGCATCTGCCCTGGGAGGTAATATGGCAGCATAAACGGTGGGTAAATTGGATTATACTGGTAGTTTGGCATAGAGAAATTTTGAGAAGATTGATGATTATAACCTGCATATGGATTTGCGTAGGATTGATGATCTTGGTTGATATAGGGCATAGGAGAATTAGTGGCCAGTGAAGGGATGTTCGACACCCCTGAATTGTTGATCGATTTTGCCTTTTTTGTGAAAAGGACTAGCTACACGTGTAAGCAGAGCTGGATTGGTGTTCAATTATTTAACTGTGGAGTCTTCTGTCGTCACATGATAAATCAAAACCTGCTCCTTCAGTGAAATTTGAGCTTTGCTTCGATATGTAAGGCGTGCTCATATGCCTTCGATAAGTCTTTTAGATTTCGCGTGTCCACAAACGTGGACATTTCGGTAGGCAGTCCACGTGAGAAGGAGTCTAATGCATAGCTGAATATAGGTTTCATCATGTTGCCGCTCTTAGTAGCGTCTACATTCCTATCAGGACCATGAGTACAGTATTTCTGTTCGACAGCTTGTTCAACTCCGCCTAATAAGCCGTGTAACCTATCGTAATAATCGCTGACGTTTTCCGTTTGTTTCATACGCAAGTTCACCACCTCTTGGATGTAGTACTTGTATTTTTTTCGCGGTAAAACGTTTTTTTAGATGTGCGATTAGTTCTTGGACTGTACGAAACGATTTATTTCTGACGCTTTCCCTCGCCACACCTACTAGCTTGCTCCACACTGCTTTAATATAGGCAGCTTCGGTGTCCCTAGTGATTTGAACGGCACCATTTACTATATCTTGCAAGAAATCATTAAGGGTGGACTCTTGCCGTCGAAAGATCTTAAGTGGCTAGTGCTTTGTTGCAAGGTCATACATTGCATCATGGAAGCCATGGCCAGGGACGCGTCCACTTGGTTAGCAACGAGTACTGGAATATTAGGACTCATTTCGAAAATAGAATTCGTTGCGTTATATTGGGGATCGGTATTAGACTCGTCTGGGTTCGGCATTTCGAATTTTACGGTGAATAAGCTCCTAGAAATTCAGATTGTCCCGATAACTTGCTCAGATAGAGTCAGGGTACACGTTCTCACACACGAAATTTAGTTTGGCCACATGGCATAGTGAAAATATAATAAAATAAATTGCTCTACAGTAAAATCATTTATGATTCCGAAGTGATACATCTTTCGAGGGAGAGAATTACCTCCTCGAAAATGTCGTTTGATTCCCGGGGTAGAGGTTTCTCAAGATTATTTTTAACATTTAAATCACAGGCTATGGCCTTTTCATACCGTTCACGTACCTTCTTACCTGCTCGGTGTTTTCTTTTATACAACACCGTACCTGATTCAGTAGATTTGAACATCTTCAACCCTTACTAAACAGAAAGGTCGAATTGAGTTTAAAGTGCAGGTGATTTACGAGACTTGTAATTTCTTTAAATCCAAACCGCTTTTTGTTTAGTCAAACAGAGGGTAAATCCCCAGATTGGAGCTACTAGAACTCCGCATTCGTACCATGCAAAATTTAGATGCGTAGACGCACAATGGCCATCATACCTAAAATTCCTCCTACTACTGGATGTCCTATGGGAATCCTGGCAGAAATGACCTCACACGTAACCACCTCGTTATTTAAGTTTATACCTACTGTTCTTACTGATACAATATCCAGTGACCCAAGTTCGTTTATTATTTTCGGGTGTCTGGTGAACCCCACCAGTAACTCGCTTTCCGGAATGAATGTTAACGGTGTTTCTCAATGCAGGGTTAGACGAATGTTACCTCTTCGGAAAGATTGTGAATATAGCGTTATTCCGGTTGGCTCCTGATACTGTGTAGGTTCATGGTAAAAGGAAGGCATTTTGGATTTGATTACTTGCTCCTAAGATATTCATGTCCCTCGAACTATTTCTTCAGTCAAAATTGATCACGCATAAACTTATTCAAGCCCGTTGTTAGGCTATGAACTTTGTTTTTCGAATTCAATTTTAATTGAATAGAACCTTATTTGGAAGTGAAACCTTTTGGTTTTTATTTTATTCATTCTCTATTTAGTTTAATTACTATATTGAACTAGGCCAGTGGAGGCCTTAGTATTATCAATAAAAATTTTGAATTAGGAAATAACTAGCCACCAGATGTTCTGTGTTTCGCTATGAAGAATATACACACATATCGACTAATCAGAGAGTCAAAAAGTGCTGAAAATTCCGCGGCGCTTTTCAACTCCACGAAGTTCAACTCCAGATCTAAGGGCTCAGGTTTCACGAATTTAACTAATTGTCCGTTAATTTTAATGTTACTTGCGTTAAAAAACGATTCATTTCGAGAACGGACTTTTCTTCCTGCACGATGAGTGGTTGTTCTTTTAAAAGGAACCTTAAAAATCTCATGTAATTCAGACATGAGTACCCTATTCTATTCTAGACTTTTATAAAAAAAACTAGTTAGTACACAAATTACTTGTTTCCCGTCATTCCCGATATTCAAACTTTTTTTTTTTTACAAATCAATTAGGCCAGTAAAGGGCATTATGATTCAGTCTATAATTTCTAATTTGATTTAAAAATTAAGCCCCCCCCCCCTTTATTTTAATCAGTACCTTTTACTAGGCCAGCGAAGGCCTTAGTATTTATAGGACGAATTTTTGGTTACTGAAAGTAATATTTCTAATCAAATCCGTACAAAAGCTCAGATAACAGAGAAAATTATAATCACCAGAAAAATCTACCACCGAATTTACATTCACTCTGTAGTTTAAAAATTTGGAACTTAAAATTTTAATCTGTCAACCGAGGTAAACTCATGCTTCTAGCACAAAGCTTTAATTTCGATGCATTTGAATTACATTTAAAGTTTTCAAGTAACGCAATTTAAACCTAATATTAATTGAGAACAAAACTCATGCAAGCAGCACAAAATTTTGTATTCAATATTTGTAATTAAGTTTCTATTGTGTTGCGAAATTTATCCTCCTTTTTTTGCCTAAACTAGGATGCATGCCTTTCAAAAGAACATTGTGTGATTAAAGAAAAATTCGCTCCTAGACAAATTATTTTAAGAAAGCTAATTTAAATTCAGTCTATTATCAGAAATAAAACTCATGATTACAGCACACAATTTTAATTCTAATTTGTTGAATTAAATTGTAATTGCGTCATTTAATGCAAGAGAAGAATTTCGATACATTCTCTTTTTTTCGGTTCCTAATCAAATTAACAAATTTTTGTAAGCTTCAGACTCCAAATTGGTAGAGAAGAGCAAGCAATAGTGCGCGAAGCGCTCCCACCGCTGCCACCAACACTTTTTTACGACCCACCTAATAGAAAACAGTTGTTTACTGAAATTATTTCTATTTTCTTTCGAGTGGCTCGGAGGTCCAAAATGCCAATTCTTATTATGTTTCGAAGAATTGTTTTTATTTTGCGAGATAGTTGCTTCGCTCTCTTCTGCCTGAAGATGCCATGCCTTATCAACTTTGGGAATGGGATTGATAAATAAAAAATAGTTAAGAAGAACCATAACCTTATGCTGATTCGGGATTTATTTTATAGGAATAAACATAGAATCAATTACAATAAACAAAAATAGTGTTTTGTGTTTACGGATTAATCACTTAAATTTACCACCTCTTTTCCTTTTAATAGAAAGAGGCGGGTTCAGTTTTGAACATAATTTGATTTCGACAGAAGCCTGTAAAATCAAATTAATATCAAATTAACATTTAATACACAAAAGTGCAAATTTTGTAGTGCTTTTAGTGTTTTGGTAGACAAAACTTTTTTACCAAATTGTACCAACAGAACCTGACCTCACCTAACCTGAATTAACAGAAATTTATCGAAATACACGTAAAACTCTGGAAGCATATTTTCTCAGTAGCAAATGTGTGCTTCATCGAATGGGTCAACTCGAGCCTAACCTAGAAATGAATCGAACCTAGTCTAACCTAACCTAACCTCACGAAACACAATTAAACTGTTTGTGTTGTCCCGTTGTGTTTGCGGTACCGTTTCATTCAGCTTCGGCTTAACCTATATAGAGGTTTAACCTATCCTAAACTAACAAAACCTGACCTAACCTAACCGATTACGCTGACAACCCTGTTCTTGCGTAATTTCATATTTTGACATTCATAGCAGTAAATGTCTAGAGTTTCGTAACCGCTTGTTGCTAGCATTATTCACCTGTGTCTGTAACCAGGGCACCTTCACGTGGTGACGGTGGGCAACGGATCCACATTGGCTGAGTCCCTGGGTAAACGGCGTTCATGCCGTCATGGCAGACACAGGTAAAAAGTGTATTACGATGCAGGGAAAAAACCCAGTATCAGCGTCTGGTCAGGGTTTGAAAGCGGGCTCTCCGACGTCGTCATCATGCAACCGTAGCTCTTCATCAATGGATCACTTCGTTGGTGTAGATTCTCATGCTACAAGGAAAAAAACCGCGAGCATTTCTCAATCGCATGCCTGCAAAAATAGCTCAGATTCATTCTGTTACATTTGCAGTAAATATGAAGTGAGCAGTTTGCGAAAATCAATCGACGAGGAAGTGAAAAGTCTTTACGAAAAGTGTTTTGACCGTAAATTGCTGCACCAAGAAAGAAAATGGGTTCCTCGAGTCATTTGCAATTCCTGCAAACTTATGTTGTATCGTCTAAAAAATTCAAACAACGAAAAGTACCGCAAATACTCTACACCAACCACATGGAAAAAACCCGTTATTGCGAAGGACTGCTACTTTTGCATGAATTCCGTCAAAGGGTTCAACGCCAAAAATAAAAATAACATTTCGTACATTAACGTGTACACAGTCAAAAGAATAATTGAAATCAATAAAAATGCACGCCAGATTGATTTAAGCGCTTTAGAAGATGATAGAATGGAAGTTGAAAGTTAACGTCATTGAGACGGTAGTGAAACCAGTGATCGAACAGAAAATATTTCTGATGATTCCGATGAAAATGATGAAAAAGATGACGAATATGGCGTGCATAAAATGAAATTGAAGTTTCTAATATTAGTGTCGCAACTAGAACTGAATGATTTTATTAGAGATCTTGGATTACCGAAAGACGGCGCTGAATTTGCCGCTTCATTTCTAAAAAGAAGAAATCTTCTAGAGCCAAAGACAAAAGTTTCATTCTATCGCGACAGGGACAAAGAATTCAGAAAGTTTTTCGTTAAAGATGAAGATACGTCTTTAGTGTACTGCACTGTCGTTAACGGACTAATGAACCACTTGAAGACAAATGTGTACAGAGACGAAGAATGGCGACTTTTCATTGATTCGTCAAAACGCAGCATTAAGGCTGTTTTATTGCATAACAAAAATCACAATTACACGAATCACAAATGGCAAATATGTGGTGATCTCAAAATCATAACAATGATATTAGGTCAACAATCGGGTTTCACGAGAGAGCCATGCTTTATATGCCTGTGGAATAGCAGAGATCGAGCCAATCATTACAGCAAAAACATTGACCTTTAAGAGATTCATTCAAACCTGGTTCTCATAATATCATCAACGAAAGCCTCGTTGATCCAGAAAAAATTTTACTACCACCCCTCCACATAAAGCTTGGGCTCATGAAGCAAATTTTCAAGGCGTTAGACAAAGATGGACAATGCTATAAGTATATATCCCTTAAATTCCCTAATGTTTCATACGCTAAATTGAAAGAAGGAGTCTTTGATGGACCACAAATTCGAATATTGGCAAGAGATACTAATTTCGTGAGCCACATGACGATAATTGAAATGGACGCTTGGGAAAGTTTTAAAACAGTAAACGCAAATTTCCTCGGTAACAAAAAAAGTCCAGACTACGAGAATATTGTTGCGAAAATGATAAGAAACTACAAGAAGTTAGGCTGCTTGATGAATTTAAAACTTCACTTTCTAGATTCCCATCTGGATAAGTTTCCAGAAAATGTTGGTGATTTCAGCGGAGAACAAGGGAAACGTTTTCATCAAGACATAAAAGTGATGGAACAACGATATCAGGGTAGATGTGACGAGGTCATGATGGCTGATTTTTGCTGGATGTTGAAAAAGGAAACGAATGTAGGTCTTAAACGTAAGCGTAACCCTTTGCATCGTACCTTCGAAGAAAAAAGGACACGTTATAGCAGGCAGAAAACAGACTGAAGTAGCTCTATAAATCAATTTAATTACGATAAAAAGCAAGATAAAATGTAAACACGAAAGATAGTATAAATATATCCCTTAAGTTTAAGAAAATCAGAGAGAAGTTAAGCAGTTCAGCAAAATTTCGTTCGGTTCTGTTAAGTTAGATTCATTTGTAGGTTAAGATCGAGTTAACCTATTAAATATAGCACACATTTAAGACTGAGAACCCTACCCTTACATAGCTACACGTGTAGTTGAATTTCATTCGGCTAGGTTAGGTTAGGTTAGGTCAGGTTTTGTTAGGTTAGGAAAGGTTAAACCTCTATGTAGGTTAAGACGAAGCTGAATGAAACGGTACCGCAAACACAACGGGACAACACAATGAGTTTAATTGTGTTACGTGAAGTTAAGTTAGGTTAGGTTAATTAGGTCAGGTTTTTTTAGGTTAGGATAGGTTGGACCTCTTTGCAGGTTAAGCCCAAGCTGATTCAGAAGGTACCGCAAAAAACAACGGGACAACACAATCAGTTTAATTGTGTTTCGTGAGGTTAGGTTAGGTTAGGTTAGGTTAGGCTAGGTTAGATTTATTTCTAGGTTAGGCTCGAGTTGACCCATTCGATGTAGCACAGATTTGCTGCTGGGAAAATATGCTTCCAGAGCTTTACGTGTAATTCAATAAATTTCTGTTAATTCAGCTTAGGTGAGGTCAGTTTCTGTTGGGTAAATTTATGTTAAATAAGTTGATACTAGGCAAGGATTGATCCTTCACAGTTGTCGACATGTTTTTGAAGTGAAAATTTACATCACTGGCATTATTTTGAAATTTATTTGCCTCAGTGCATGATTTTTCGTCGTTTTTTGAGGTTATGGCTCAACTATGACATAATGGGTGATTTTTGATACGCATTATTTTTGATACGCATTATTTTGCGAGTATTTTGGTAGAAATAAAAACATTTTTACCGAAATCTACAAAGAGATCAATCGATCAATAAACACTTCCATTTTATATATATTAAAAGTACAGATTCGAGCATAATTTGATTTGGAGAAAACCCCGCTAAATAAAAAGTACATCAATCAACATTAAATAAACAAAAGTGCAAATTGTGCATTATTTTTCTAGTGTTCTGGTAGAAAAATACTTCTTCTTTACCCAAATCTACCAGGGGATATATTGATCAATAATCACTTCGATTTCATTTATATTAAAAAGGTAGTTTCCAACATCGTTTGATTTCGACAAAAGCCCGCCATATAAAAAGTATATCAAATCAACATTTAATACACGAAGGTGCAAATTTTGTATTATTTTTGGAGTGGTTTGGTACACAAAAGTTTTTTCCAAAATGTACCCAGAGTGAAATTGATAAAAAATCACTTCCATTTTATTTATATTAAAAGTGTGGTTTTAAACATAATTTGATTTCGTCAGAAGGACATCATATAAAAAAGTATATCAATCAACATTTAATGAACAAAAGTGCAAATTTTGCATTGTTTTTCGATGTTTTTGGCAGAAAAAAACTTTTTTACCGAATTCTACCAAGAGAGAAATTGATCAATAATCACTTCCATTTTATTTATATTGAAAGTGTCGTTTCGAATATAATTTGATATGGTGAGAAGCACGCTAAGTAAAAAGTACATCAATCGACATTAAATAAACAAAAGTGCAAACTGTGCATTATTTTTCGAGTGTTCTGATAGAAAAAAAATCTTTTTTACCAAATTCTACCAAGAGATAAGTTGATCAATAATCAGTTCCATTTTATTGATATTAAAACTGTAGTTTCAAAAAAATTAGATTCCGAGAGAAGCCCGCGAAGTAAAAAAGTACATCAATCAACATTTAATAAAGAAAAGTACAAAGTCTGCATTATTTTTGGAGTGTTCTGATAGAAAAAAAACTTTTTTACCGAAATCCACCAAGAGATAAGTTGATCAAAAATCACTTCCACTTTATTGATACTTAAATGTAGTTTCGAATGTAATTTGATTTCGGGAAAAGCGCGCCAAATAAAAAGGTAAATCAGTCAACATTTAATAAACAAAAGTGCAAATTTTGCATTAGTTATCGATCGCTGTGGTATAAAACACAATTTTTCACCGAAATCTACCAAGAGATAAATTAATCAATAATCACTTCCATTTTATTGATATTAAAAGTGTAGTTTGGAACATTTTTTTATTTGGACAGAAGTCCGCCATATACACAAGTACATCAGTCAACATTTAATAAACAAAAGTGCATATTTTGCATTCTTTTTCGAGTGTTTTGGTAGGAAAAAACTTTTTCACGGAAATCTAGCAAGCGATAAATTGATCAATAATCACTTCCATTTTATTGACATTACAACTGTAGTTTCGAATATAATTTGAATTCGGGAGAAACCCCACAAATAAAAAAGTACATCAATGAACATTTAATGAACAAATGTGCTAATATTGCTTAATTTCTTGAGACTTCTGGTAGAAAAAAAAAAAAACTTTTTTACCGAAATCTACCAAGAGATAAATTAATAAATAATCACTTCCATTTTATTAATATTAAAACTGTAGTTTCGAAAAAAATTACATTTCGACAGAAGTCCGCAAAATAAAAAAGTACATCAATCGACATTTTATGAACAAAAGTGCAAATTATAAATTATTTCTCGAGCGTTTTTGTAGAAAAAAAAAATATTTTTGCCGAAATCTACCAAGAGAAAAATTGATCAATAATCACTTCATTTTATTTATATTAAAACTGCTGTTTCGAATAAAATTTAATTTCGGGAGAAGCCCGTAAAATAAAAAAGTGCATCGTTTAACATTTAGTAAAAAAATTCAAATTATGCATTATTTTTCGAGTGTTTTGGTAGGAAAAAACATACTTTTTCACCGGAATCTACTAAGAGATAAATTGATCAATAATCAGTTCCATCTTACTGCTATTAAAACTGTAGTTTCAAAAAAATTACATTCCGAGAGAAGCCCGCAAAATAAAAAAGTACGGCAATCAACATTTAATAAAGAAGAGTGCAAATTTTGTATTATTTCTCGAGCGTTCTGGTAGAAAAAAACTTTTTCACCGAAATCTACCAAGAGGTAAATTGACCAATAATCACTTCGGCTTTATTTGAATTAAAAGTATAGTTTTGAATATAATTTGATTTCGGGAAAAGTCCGCCAAATAGAAAAGTACATCAGTCAGCGTATAATAAAAGATGTGCAAATTTTGCATTATTTTTCAAGAGTTTTGGTAGAAGAAAACTTTTTTACCGAAATCTTCCAAGAGATAAATTGATCGA
Organism: Belonocnema kinseyi; assembly: GCF_010883055.1. NCBI lineage: Eukaryota > Metazoa > Arthropoda > Insecta > Hymenoptera > Cynipidae > Belonocnema > Belonocnema kinseyi. The sequence continues at coordinate 142,935,849 of NC_046664.1, read as the reverse complement.
TGAACACTTTCATTTTATTTATACTAAAAGTGTAGTTTCGAATATGATTTGATTTCGGCAGAAGCCCGCCAAATTAAAAAGTATATAAATCAACATTGAATAAACAAAAGTACAAAATTTATATTATTTTTCGAGATTTTGGTAGATTAAACTTCTTTTTTACCGAAATCAGCCAAGAGATCACTTCCATTTTAATTATATTAAAAGTGTAGGTTCGAACATAATTTGATTTCGTAAGAAGCCCGGCAAATAAAAAAGCATATAAATCAATATTGAATAAACAAAAGTGAAAATTTTATATTATCTTTCGAGAGTTTGGTAGAAAAAAACTTCTTTTTTACCGAAATCTACCAAGAGATAAATTAATCAAAAATCACTTCCATTTTATTTATATTAAAAGTGTAGTTTCAGACATAATTTGATTCCGAAAGAAGCCAGCTAAATAAAAAAGTACATCATTCAACATTTAATAAACAAAAGTACAAATTTTGCATTAGTTATCAAGCGTTTTGATAGAAAACTCTATTTCCCACCGAAATGTACCAAGAAAGAAATTGAACAACAATTACTTCCATTTTATTTATGTTAAAAGTTTAGTTTCGAATATAATTTGATTTCTTGAGAAGCCTTCAAATAAAAAGTAGATCAAGCAACAATAAATCAACAAAAGTGCAAGTCAACATTTAATAAAAAAAATTGCATGTTTTGCATTATTTTTCGTCTA
>NC_046664.1:142932589-142935025 GCF_010883055.1 Belonocnema kinseyi | reverse complement strand
TCGTCGTATTGATTCCTTTACAGACTGTAATTACCTATCCCACGGTTGTGAGACGTGGTTGTGGCTGAAATTTTACCGCAATTACGCTGGAAGCGGGTGCAATTTTTCAGATTAGCACTCGCTCCCGGCGAAATCCTGCGGTTGTCCTTATGACAAATTTTTAATTATGTATGTATACATATTGTTCTATATAATATAAATTGATTTTCAGAGAAGCCCGCTAAATAAAAATTTACATCAATCAACATTTAATAAACGAAAGTGCGCATTTTTCATTATTTTTTGAGCGTTTTGGTAAAAAAAAAAAACATTTATACTGAAATCTACCAAGAGATAAATTGATCAATAAACACTTCCATTTTATTTGTATTAAAAGTGTAGGTTCGAATATAATTTGATTTCGGGAGAAGCTCGTCAAATACAAAAGTATATAAATCAATATTGAATAAGCAAAGGGCAAATTTTATATTATCTTTCGAGAGTTTTGTAGAAAAACAAACTTTTTTACCGAAATCTACCAAGAGATAAATTGATCAATAAACACTTCCATTTTATTTATATTAAAAGTGTAGGTTCGAATTCGATTTGATTTTAAGTGCATGCACTGCGCGAAATACGGAACTAAACCAGGCCCCACTTATAATTTTTTTTGGTTACATGAAAAAAATAAACTTCAAATAAATAGGAAATAATTTGGGAAATGGTAAATAAATGTAAAACGATAGTGTGTGGCCATGCAGTGTTGAGAGAAGAAAAAAATTCTATAAACTATTAACATAATATTATAACATCTTTTAAATGATTCATTTAAAAAAGTTTTTAATTCTTGCAGTTTATCTGCATGTTGAATTGAAATGTGTTAGTACCTTTCATTTTTTACGTACACATTTTTGAGCAATGCAATACAACATTTTTGAATAAAAAAAATTTAACCTTTAATTTCAAAAGGTTAAAATTCAAGAGTTCCATTTTATGTGCTTTAATTTGTAGATTATTTTTTAGTACCGAAAATGAAATAATTTAACCTTGAGAGTTGAATTTTTGCATTTTATTGAGCGTGAAAAATGTTTACGAACCGCAAAAAAACCCGGGAAGTGACCAGGAATTTTTTTCCAGTTGAAAATTCGTAATTTTAGTTGGAAATGCAGCTGCTTGGTTGGAAATTCATTTATAAAGTGAAAATTCAGCTGTCATATTTTTAGTTGAAAAATTGACCTTTGGTAGTTCAAATTTCACAATTTGACTGATATCCTTGTTCAAAAATTCCTCTTTTCGTTCATAAATTCAAGTATTCTGTCTAAATATTTATCATTTGAGTGCAAAAAAACCTCTTTCAGGTTGGAAATGAAATTACATGCTTGAAAATGAAGCTCTTTTGTTAGAAATTATTTTTTCCTAGCATTTATCATTTTATTTAAAAATTAATTTTTTCTGTTGAAAAATCGCTATTTATTTGAAAACTTTTTTTTTTAATAGAAAGAAATTTTTTTGCCGAAACTTGAACTATTTTGTTGAATTTTTTTTTCTTTTTTTATAAAAATTTTTTTAATTGAGAAGGTAACTAATATTCTAGTTAAATATTCCATCTTTTTAATTAAAAATTTATCTCTTTGCTTGAACATTTATTTTTTGGTTACAAATATAATTATTCAATTTTTGGATGATCATTGATCGTTTTTAGTAAAGATCAAATAGGTTGTTGGAATTTTAACTGTTTAAGTTGTAAATTGATGGTTTTAGTTGAAAACTCATTCTTATAATTTAAAATCCAGCTATTCCATTTCTATCTTTTTCAATTTTTTTGCTTCCAGAAGGGCCCTTTGAAAAACTGTGTCGACCCTCTCTTGCCTGTAACTCTTCACTTCTCAACACGGATAATTGCCTATCATTTTACAGCAATTAGGTCTGGTAGTATCGAAGCGATTAATTTTATCGGGAATACAACCGCACTGAAATGGTTGAAATTCAAGAACACAGCTGGTCCTTACATGGCATAATGTCATTTTCCATGTTCACGATAGGGATGGGCGATTCTCTCGAAAAGATCGATTCTTGAATCGATCCAGGATCGAATTTATGAAGATCGATTCAGGAAAAAAATCGAATCAAAATAATCGATCTTCAAAGAATCGACCGTGAAAGAATCGATCTTTTAAAATCCATATAAAAATGTCTTAACTATCTTAAGTTTAACTATAAATTATTACTTTTATTCAATTTTAAATAAAATGATTTCAGATCAACAAGTAAACACTTTTTATTTATATTATCACATAAAATTAACATACTTTGTAGTTCGAACAATATTTTAAAAAAATATTTCGTTCATTTTTTAACGTTTAAAACGTCAGGTACAATCAGAGGAGGTGTAAAACGAATTAGATAAAATTGGATATTGAAAGATAAAAAGTACCACACCACAATTCAAACCAAAAT
>NC_046664.1:142904583-142932489 GCF_010883055.1 Belonocnema kinseyi | reverse complement strand
AGGAAAGAGCAATAAAGATAAAAAATGTACGCCGCAGTTACGAAAGTATAGGGCGGAGAGATAAATAAAAAATAAAAAAGAATCGCTTCTTCGATTCTGGGGTTAAAGAATCGATCCAATAAGAAATCGACTCGTAAAGAATCGATTCAAAAGATCGATCCTTTGAGTGAAAAAGATCGATCTTTGAAGAATTGATCCAGAATCGCTCATCCCTAGTTCACGAGAGACACCTTGCTGAGATTACGCAACTATAAATATAAACGAGATACTCCTAGCGAATACAACAAAAAGTCGCCCGTCGTATTATTCACTCGAAGATACGTACCCTAATCAATATTCAGGAGCGACAGAATGCAATGAAATACCTTTAATATCCCCACAAAAATTTGAATTTTCAATGTACGTTTACGAGTAAAATTTTCAGTTAAAATACATAGTATTCAACAAACTATTTTGAATCCTCAACCAAAAGAGATTCATTTCAAACCAAATAGTTGCGATTTTTAATGCACGGTCCGAGCTTAAATGTAAAGACTTACGTAAATGTAAAGACTTACGGGCAAGGGCAGATCGAGACATTTTTTCGAAGAGCCCTTCTGGGAGCAGAAAGATCGAAAACATATTTGATCAACATATTCATATTTGATCAACATATTTGAACAACATATTTGATCTTTACTAGAAACGATAAATTGTCAACCAAAAATTGAATAATTAGATTTATAGCCAAAAAATAAATGTTCAATCAAAGAGACGAATTTTTAATTAAAATGATGAAATATTCAACTGGAATAATAGTTATCTTCTAAGTTCAAAAGAAAAAATTTATTGAAAAAAGAAAAAAATGTTCAACAAAATGGTTCAAGTTTCGGCAAAAAATTTCATTCCATTCAGAGAAAAAAGAAGTTTTCAATTAAATAGCGATTTTTGAACAAACCAAATTAATTTTTAATTAAAATGGTGAATCCTAAAAAAATAAAAATAATTTTTAAGAAAAGAGCTTAATTTTCAACCATGTAATTTCATTTTTAACCTGAAATATATTTTTTTTTCACTGAAATAATAAATATTTGGACAAAATACTTAATTTGTAAACGAACAAAAAATTTTCAACAAAGAGATTAACTTTCAAAGAATAAGATGATTTTCTACAAAAATATCGATTTTTTTAACGAAATCCGTGAATTTCGAATGAAATGGTCGAGTTTTTAATAAATAAAGACAAATAATCAGTCAAATCATGGAATTTTGAACTACCAAAGATCAAATTTTCTACTAAAAATATGACAGCTAAATTTTCACTTTATAAAATAATTTTTTATCAGGCAGCTGCATTTTCAACTAAAATTACGAATCTTCAACTGGAAAAAAATTCCCGGTAACTTCCCGGGTTTTTTTTCGGTTCGTAAACATTTTTCACATTCAATATAATGGAAAAATGAAAACTCTTAAGCAAAAATTTTTACATTTTCAGTAATAAAAAATAATCTACCAATTAAAGAACTCAAAATGGAACTCTTGAATTTTAAACTTTTGAAATTTTCAATGAAACATTCAGATAAACTGAAAGAATTTTTAAATTTCGAAAATGAATAAGTTAAAAGATTCAGATTTAAATCTAAAACTATAAACCCACGTTATAGTTTTAAATATTCTAGAATAAAGAATCAATGAACTTAAAATTTTTTTAAATTGTATCATTTTGAAAAATTTTTAGCTATAAACGTTAGAAATTGAAAAATTAAATACTTTTCCACTAAAAATATCCTTGAAAAGCTTAAAAATTTGATATCAAAATATTGACAAATCTATCAGTTTTTTAAATTTATTCAACATTGTAATTATTTTTGAAATTTGTTTAGGATTTCTAAATATCTTTTAAAATGAACAAAGTTTTTCTATAATTTAAAGAAAATCCCGCGAATTGAAAAAAAAACAATTCTTAAAATCTTCCAGATTAAGGATTTAAAATGTTGGAAATCTTTTTAAATCTTTTTGAATAATTTTCTAAAATAACATTCCCAAATAAAAAATTGTTTTGGATTTTTCTAGGAATCGCATGAAAATCTTTTTATTCTTTTGAGGCCATTCACAATTATTAAAAAGTTTCTAATTTTCTTATGTCTTTTTATATCTAATTATAATGTGGCTATTTGCACCGAAATTAGTACGAATAGCAGAATCTTGTCCAGACGCTTCGATACAAGAATAGTATACGGTACGAAATCAAACTTTTAAAACAGATGAAAGAAGGTCCTATGACAAAATGCGGTTAGCAGCAAAATAACCAATAAGACACGGTTTTTCGCTAGGAAGAAGACATGTCTAACCACTGATCGGGTGTTTGACGAAAAATGAACAAACGCAATGAAAATGCTGTGTTGTTCCACACAGAGAAAACAAAAGCGAGGAATTACCCAGAATGGTGCTAAAACAATAAAGAAATATAAGCGCTGATGCCAGACGTGTAAGAATAAATGCGCTTACAAGGTGTTGGCGGAAGACTATCGAACTCCTAGCTCCGGTGCCAGGCTTTGGACTACAGCTTATGTAACCAAATCCTTCAAATCAATCTTAATTTCGACCTTATACTCTTCCTTCCAACATTTAAAAAATGCCGTACAGCTGCCATTGCAGATAAGGTATTTTCTCCTTGCGACCAGAATGTATGCAAACGACGTAGAGTATTTCAAAACGTTCAAACCACATGAAATGCATAGTCATATATCCAATATTTGTCTGTGAAAGAGATATTCATCTCGAGACAGCAGCATTCGTAATTGCGATCCAGTTCTTGTTCCAAGTGCGGCATCGAGATCCTCCATGAGAACTGCTTCATTCAATATAAAAAATAAAAGGTATCATTATTAAAGAACATTTTACTGAAATTATAACCCCGCGACACATTGAGAATTTACCGCGATACATGCTGGATAAGATTAAGCATTTCCAACGTCAGAGACTTGATGTTCTTACTGCCAGACACTTCGGTACAAGAATAGTATACGGTACGAAATCGAACTTTTAAAACAGATGAAAGAAGGTCCTATGACAAAATGCGGTTAGCAGCAAAATAACCAACAAGACACTGTTTTTCGCTAGGAAGAAGACATGTCTAACCACTGATCAGGTGTTTGACAAAATACGAAAAGACGCAATCAAAATGCTGTGTTGTTCCACACAAAGAAGGCAAAGGCCTTCTCTTCGGATGTGCCGAAGGGTGATGATTTTAGTAACATGTACATCAGCTATGATCCTTTTTATTTTTTATATTGAATCAAGCGGTTTTCATGGAGGATCTCGATGCCGCACTTAGATCAAGAACTGGATCGCAATTACGCATGTTTATTGTCTCGAGATGAATATCTCTTTCACTGACAAATATTGGATATCTAACTATGCATTTCATGTTGATTAAACGTTTTGAAGTACTCTACGTGGTTTGCATACATTCTCGGCGCAAGGAGAAAATACCTTATCTGCAATGGCAGCTGTTTGTTTTTAGCAATTGTTATTGTTTTTAGCAACATTTTAGGGTCATTCCTAGTTTTTGTCTTCTGTGTGTGAAACAAAACAGCATTTTAATTGCGTCTTTTCGTTTTTCGTCAAATACCCGATCAGATAAGTCATATCTTCTTCCTAGTGAAAAAACATGTCTTGTTGGTTATTTTGCTTCTAACCGCATTTTGCCATACGACCTTTTTTCATCTGCTTCAAAGGTTCAATTTCGTGACACATACTATTCTTGTACAGAAGTGTCTGGCAGTAAGAATATCAAGTCTCTGACGCTCGAAGTGCTTAATCTTATCCAGCATGTATCGTGGTAAATTCTGAATGTGCCGCGGGGTCATAATTTCAGTAAAACTATGATATCTCTTCTTTTTTATATTGAATCAAGCGGTTCTCATGGAGGATCTCGATGCCGCACTTGGAGCAAGAGCTGGATCGCAATTACGCATGCTGCTGTCTCGAGATCAATATCTCATTCACAGACAAATATTGAATATCTGATTTTGTCTGACTGATCTTTGTCCTTGATCCTTTTTGTTGAAAAATTCATCTTCTTGATTGAAAACTGGTGTGTTTTTACATGAAAATTCATCTTTTTTATTTAAAATCAGCGGTTGATTATGCGAAAATAGTGTAATTTGTGTGATATTTTTCCAAAAAGTACATATTCAAATAGTGTACTTTCTTAAAAAAAAGAGTGAAATTTTGTCAACAGTTTAGTGAATCTGAGGCCTGTACAATAATACAACAATCAATTTTACCCTAGCTCAACTGTAATCCAGTGGTCCTAATAAACGATGTAAATAAGGTCTCTCAGATCATCAAAACTTTCAGGCACATAACCGCCGGCTTCTTTGACAGCGGTGTTTTAGCAAAGGGCAGTCTCCTTATTGTTCTTAACGAACGATCCAGCTTTGCTTTCAGAGCTTCACAAACTTCGTATTTTTCTGCCCCTCCAACTTCTCCCAATAATACAATCAACTTCACATCCGTATCGGACTCGTATCGCATAATGTAGTCCATGAAATTCATCCCGGGATAACCATTCCCATCGATTGCAACTCCTTCAAAAAATTATTTCATTCTAAGTAATAAAAACTGATTTGCAAATGAAAACATTCAAAGTGAAACTCTTGAATTTGAAAGATTGAAAATTTCAGTTAAAATTTGTTTCACTCAACAATTTTGTATTAAAATGCTCAAAAATTTAAACTTTTAAAATGAAAGCTGCCAACATTTTTCAAATGAACAATTTTAAATTAAATGCAGTTACGTTGCCGATTTAAGAATGTTAAACATTTATGAATTGTAGAGTTCAAAGATTCAGTTTGAAATTGAAGAATCAATCAATGGATTTACAAATGTTAAAAATTATACCATTTTAAGCAATTTTAAATTCTAATTCCAAGTCATAAGTGGTTACAATTGAAAATTCCCCGTTTAAGTCCGAAATGTTATTCTCTTGGATAAATTCTAGCACCTAATTGAATAAAAATTGAACTTTTTCAGTTAAAATTCCGAATTATAATTCTCCAAGAAAATTCTTCATTTCAACTCAGAAGTAATATTAGTTTCAAAAAATTCGTGCTCAAATAAAGAATTTTAATTCTCTTTCAAAATTCTCCATTTCAACTAAGAGTTATAATTTTTTAGTAAAATTCTCTATTCTAATTCATCGTTTAAATTTTGTTCGAAAATACCTCGGTTCAACTCAGAATTATATTCTGTTTAAAAAAATCAGTTTAAATTCACTATAAATTAAAATAAAATTAAAAATATGTTCAAATTAAAAGTGAAATTATTTTAAATCAACATGTAGATGTTCTACCCGTAGTTTTACATTTTTTGAAATTAATATTATTTTTTTAAATTCTACTCAATTAAAGAGATTTTCTTAAAATCTTCTACAATCATTTTTGACTTTTTTGTAAATCTTTGAAATCTTTTTAAATATTCTCTTAAAATAAGTTTAATCAAGTAAAATATAATTTTTAATTTTTCTGGGAAATGCTTTTTATTCTTCTGAAGCCTGTCAAAATTCTTAAAAAGCTTATAAATTTGTTGTTTGAAATTTGACAGAACCTATATTTTGTTTTAAATTATGGCGTGGACTATTTGCAACAAATTATACTACGATTAGTCGGATTTTGTCGGTACGCGTTAACACTTCGTTTAACTAATTCGAAATCATCTCAAATTTAAAAGTAATTTTGAATTTTTTCAACTCTTCTAAATATCCTTTCAAATTTGACTTAAAAATTAAATTTGGTTAAATATAACAATGAAAATTGTAACGCTAATACAAAAATATAACTTTAAGTTACAATTACACGAATAATTAAATGTTTTTCTTTCCTTTCTTTTAATATAAAAAGACGAGAATTTATATTTGTGCTTTTTTAAATATGTGTAGGACCAAATTTTGAAATGATCTATACTAATTTTCCTATTTTTATTAATTAAAGTGTGCTAAATTTTTCAATATTCTTTCAAAATTAATTTTTCGAAATAAAAAAAATCATTGTCAATTTTTCTAGGAAGTCTTTTTTATTCTTCTGAAGCATTTAAAAATTCTTAAAACGCTTCTAAATTATTTGTAATAATTTTATGTACCAATAGTCGGACTTTGTCGGTACACGAAGACATTTCGTTTCAATTATTTGAAATAATTTCAAATTTTAGATAAATTTTGAATTAGTGCAAAGCTCGTAAATATTTCTTCAAATTATTCGAATTTTTTTGTCTGAGAACACCGTTTTTTTTTAGTTTTGAATATTTAATTTATAGTTCTAAATTTATAGTTCTAAATATTAAGTAATTTATTTTTATTTTAATTTTAAATTGAAAATAGCTTATAAAGTTACAATTGGGCGTTTACATTTGTTTAACTAATAAGACTTTCCAATTGAAACAGTTTAACTTTTAACGTTAAAATCTGTATGTTCAAAAATTGTAAAATGATTCCGAATCGTCTTGTGAAATAAATTATTAAATTGTTAAAAATTAAAAATCTAAAATATCAAAATTTTCAAAGTGAAAGATTTTCGAATTATGTAGTTTAAACTGAATGGTACTAATCATAATTAAAAACGATCACGATTCAACTATTAAAAGAACGTTTAAAATCGAATTTGGAAAGATCATTTCTTGTAAAAAAATTTGGTAAAATTTACGAAAAAAGAAAAATTCACTGTCACTTCCCGGTTTTTCTCTGTTTCATAACATTCTCGGTCATTTCCCGGTTTTCCAGGTTTCCCGGTCCAGTGGCCACCCTGTATTGCGATGAAATACCGTCTTTAGTTAAGGTAACAAGAAAGTTGCTACGTAATGCGAATTTCTTTTCTATAAAAGGTATGTGGATGACATCTTCACAATAGTTCCTAATGATAAAATTCAAGAATTAATTAAAGCTTTCAATAGTATAGAAGATTCTTTACAATTTACATTTGAATTATCATTAATTAAAGGAATAATAGACAGATGCATCAAACTGAGCGATGTCAAATTTAGGAAAGATAATTTAAAGCAACTTAAAATCACATTACAGCAAAATAATTATCCATCACCTTTGATAGAAAGTGTTATTAAAGAAAGAATATCAGAAATTTACAATAGTTCTAGAAAATATAATAATTGGTTAGACAGTTATAAAAAAACTGATCTTCGTGTTTCGTTACCATACGTACAAGGTCTTTGAGAAAGACTAAGAAATGATTTAAAAAAATTTGATGTTAATGTTTATTTTTAAAATAACCATAAATTAGAAAATTGTTTTTTAAATAAAAAAGATTCTGAAAAAATTGAAAACTTATCAAATTTAGTTTACTTAATACCATGTAAAGGTTGAATAAAATTTACATTGGTGAAACAGGTAGAAGGTTGAAAACAAGATTGGCCGAACACAAAAGAGATTGCAGATTGGGAAATTTAAATACGGGTTTGTCACAACACTCATGGAATTTTGATTATTTATTTTATTTTGAATTTGATAGTATAAAGATTTTAGCAAGAGAAAACAACACTTATAAGAAGAAAATTCTTGAATCCATTTTTGATAATAAATATAAAAACTTTTCTATAAATTTAAAAACAGAAGTACTTAATGTCACTCAATGTTACCATAGTATAATAAATTGAATTTTTTTCAAATTCCTAATGCCTTTGGCACGCTATTCTCATTGTAATTGATTGCGCCCTCTTATGGGAAGACATGTTACTATAATTTCTAGCATTATCTACGACTTATGGTATGTACTAGTCACAGTTGATCCATCGTTTTGACTACAGTGGTTCGCTCCAAAGTTTTTTAAAAATATCTAAAAATTTAACTATTAGGAACCTCTTTTTATTTTTGAGGTTTCCTAATTTCATGTTGACTTTAATGATTGTCTTTTCTAAGGTAATAAGAATTTTTTGTACTTAGATTTTTATATGACATGTTGTTTTGTAACTTTTCAAAATAATTGTTATAATGTATTTTTATTAGGTATAATTGCCTGATGATGACCAACAGATGTGGTCGAAACGTCGCACGTTTTCTGTATGTTTTTTTGACAATTGAAGAAATTTTTGACTCGGATTAATCCCTGTCTTTTATTTTTTTAATTTGATCGTAAGACCGAAATAAGTTGAACAACTTGTTCCTATTGATCAATAATCACTTCCATTTTATTTATATTAGAAATGTAGGTTCAAACATTATTTTATTCTGGAGAAACTCGCCAAATAAACAAGTATATAAATCAACATTGAATAGACAAAAGTGCAAATTTTATATTATTTTTCGAGAGTTTGGTAGAAAAAAACTTCTTTTCTACCGAAATTTACCAAGAGATAAATTGATCAATAATCACTTCCATTTTATTTATATTAAATGTGTAGGTTCGAACATAATTTGATGTCGACAGAAGACCGCCATATGAAAAAGTAAATCAATCAACATTTAATAAACAAAAGTGCAAATCTTACATTATTTTTGGAGAGTTTTGGTAGAAAACACAATTTTTTACTGAATTGTATCAATAGAGAAATTGATCAATAATCACTTCCATTTTATTAATGTAAAAATTGTAGTTTCGAACATAATTTGATTTCGATAGAAGCCCGCCATATAAATAAGTACATCAATCAACATTTAATAAACAAATGTGCAAATCTTACATTATTTTTTGAGTGTTTTGGTAGATAACACAATTTTTTACTGAAATGTACCAAGAGATAAATTGTTCAAGAATCACTTCTATTTTATTTATATTAAAAGTGTAGTTTCGAATATAGTTTTATTTCTTGCGAAGCCCCTAAATAAAAAAGTAGATCAATAAACAATCAATAAACAAAAGTGCAAATTTTGAATTATTTTTCGAGTGTTTTGGCAGAAAAAAAACTTCTTTTTACCGAAATCTTCCATTTTATTGATTTAAAAACGGAAGTTTCCAATATATTTAATTTCGAGAGAAGCCCGCCGTATAAAAAAGTACATCAATCAACATTTTAGAAACAAAAGTGTAAATTTTGCATTATTAATGAGTGTTTTGGTAGAAAATACAATTTTTTACCGAAATCTACTAAGAGATAAATTGACCAATAAACACTTCCATTTTGTTTATATTAAAACTGTAGTTTCGAATATAACTTGATTTCGTGAGAAGCCCGCTAGATAAAAAAAGTATATAAGTCAACATTGAATAAACGAAAGTGCAAATTTCACATTATTTTTCGACAGTTTGGTAGAGAAAAACCTTCTGTTCTACAAAAATCTACTAAGAGATAAATTGATCAATAATCACTACCAGTTTATTTATATTAAAACTGTATTTTCGAATATAATTTGATTTCGAGAGAAGCTCGCTAAATAAAATAGTGCCACAATCAACATTTAATAAACAAAAGTGCATATTTTGCATTATTTTTCGAGTGTTTTGTTAGAAAAAAACTTTTTTACCCAAATCTAACAAGAGATAAATTGATCAATAATCACTTCCATTTTATTGATATGAAAACGGTAGTTTCGAATATAATTTGATTTCGAGAGAAGCCCGCTAAATAAAAAAGTACACCAATCAACATTTAGTAAACAAACGTGCAAATTGTACATTATTTTTAAAGTGTTGTGGCAGAAAAAAACTTTTTTTTTTTTTAAATCTACCAATACATAAATTGATTATTAATCACTTGAATTTTATTGCTATCAAGATGGTAATATCGATTATAATTTGATTTCTAGAGAAGCCCGCTAAACAAAAAAGTACAACAATCAACGTTTAATAAACAAAAGTGCATACTTTGCGTTATTTTTCGAGTGTGTTGGTATTACATAACTTCTTTTTTACCGAAATCTACCAAGAGATAAATTGACCGATAAACACTTCCATTTTATTTATATTAAAAGTGTAGTTTCGAACATAATTTGATATCGGGAGAATCTCGCCAAACGCAAAGTAGATCAATCAACATTTAATAACCAAAAGTGCAAATTTTATATTTTTTTTCGAGAATTTGGTAGAAAAAAATCTATTTTACCGAAATCTACCAAGAGATAAGTTGATCAAAAATCCCTTCCATTTTATTTATATTAAAAGTGTACTTTCGAACATAATTTGATTTCTTGAGAAGCCCGCAAAAAAGTATATAAATTAACATTAAATAAACAAAAGTGCAAATTTTACATTATTTTTTGAGAGTTTGGTACAAAAAAAATCTTTTTTAGCGAAATCTACCAAGAGATAAATTGATAAAAAATCACTTCCATTTTATTTATATCAAAATTGTAGTTTCGAACATAATTTGATTTCTGGAGAAGCCCGCAAAATAAAAAAGTAGATCAATCAACATTTAATAAACAAAAATGCATATTTTGCATTATTTTTCGAGTGTTTTGTTAGAAAAAAACTTTTTTACCCAAATCTAACAAGAGATAAATTGATCAATAATCACTTCCATTTTATCTATATTAAAAGTTTAGTTTCGGATATAGTTTCATTTCTTGAGAAGCCCTTAAATCAAAAAGTAGATCAATCAACAATGAATAATCAAAAGTGCAAATTTGACATTATTTTTCGAGTGTTTTGGCAAAAAAAACCTTCCTTTTTACCGAAATCTTCCAATAGATAAATTGATCAGTAATCACTTCCATTTCATTGATATAAAAACGGTAGTTTCCAATATAATTTTATTTCGAGAGAAGCCCGCCAAATAAAAAAGTACATCAATCAACATCGTATAAAAAAAGTGTAAATTTTGCATTATTTATGATTGTTTTTATAGAAAATACAATTTTTTACCGAAATATACCAAGAGATAAATTGATCAATAATCACGTCCATTTTATTTATATTAAAATTGTAGTTTCACACATATTTTGATTTCGAGGAAAGTCAGTCGAATGAAAAAGTACATTACTTAACATTTCATAAACTGAAGTGCAAATTTTGCATTATTTATCGAGCGTTTTGGTAGAAAACATAATTTTTTACCGAAATGTGCCAAGAGAGAAATTGATCAATAATCACTTCTATTTTATATATATATATATATTAAAAGTATAGTTTCGAATATAATTCGATTTCTTGAGAAGCCCTTAAATAAAAAAGTAGATTAATCAACAATAAATAAACAAAAGTGCAAATTTTGCATTATTTTTCGAGTGTTTTGGTAGAAAAAAACATTTTTACCGAAATCTACCAACAGATAAATTGATCAATAATCACTTCCATTTTATTGATATTAAAACTGTAGTTTCGTATACAATTTAATTTCTGAAGAAGCCCGCCAAATAAAAGAGTACATCAATCAACACTTAATAAACCAAAGTGCAAATTTTGCATTATTTTTCGAGTGTTTTGGTAGAAAACACCATTTTTTACGGAAATGTACCAAGAGAGAAATTGATTAAAAATCACTTCCATGTTATTGACCTCCCAGTGGGCACAAAATTTGGCGACGTCTTTACGACATCGTTACGAAATCTTTACGACAACTTTACGACATCCTATGTCCATGTCGTTTCGGTGCCTTAACGATAGCGTAAAGACATCGTCATATCATACGACTTATTTACGATATCGTAAAGACTCCTTAACGACATGGACATAGGATGTCCTAAAGTTGTCGTAAAGATGTCGTAAGAGTGTCGTAAAGACGTCGTTAAACTTTGTGCCCACTGGGCTTAAAATTGCACTTTCGAAAACAATTTTATTTCGGGAGAAACCCGCCAAACAAAAAAGTATATAAATCAACATTGAATAAACAAAAGTGCAAATTTTGCATTTTTTTCAAGGTTTTTGGAAAAAAACTTTTTTACCGCTATCTACCAAGAGATATATTGATCAATAAACCCCTCCATTTTATTGACATTAAAACTGTAGTTTCGAATATAATTTGATTATAAAAGAAGCCTGCAAATTAAAATGTATATAAATCAACATTGAATTAACCAAAGTGCAAATTTTATATTATTTTTCATTTGTTTTGTTTGAAAAAAACTTCTTTTGTACCGATATCTACCAATAGATAAATTGATTAATAATCACTTTCATTTTATTGATATGAAAACGGTAGTATCGAATATAATTTGACTTATAGAAAAGCCCGCTAAACAAAAAAATAAATCAATCAACATTTAATAAACGAAAGTGGAAATGTTGCGTTTTTTATCGAGTTTTTTGGTCGAAAACACCATTTTTTACTTAAATGTTTGGTAGAAAAAAACATTTATTTTACCGAAATCTACCAAGAGATAAATTGATCAATAAGCACTTCCACTTTATTTATACTAAAAGTTTAGCTTCGAATATAATTTTGTTACAAACGAGCGGATTACTACCTGGGGTTGAGATGCCCGCTAGGCCTTACCTAAGTCTTCCACCCGTTGCCGGAGGTACCAAACCAATAGGTCACCCCAGAATGGAGTGCCCTATCTTTATTTTTTTAATTGGTATTCGATTTCTATGACCAGCTCCCGGACTGGGAGCCTTAGCCCTTGTAGCCCTTGAAGCACTTTAATTTTTATGGGGTAATGCACATGACTACTCCCCTGTTTACGTTAGCTGAATTTGGTCGAATTTATTTAACATAATTAACAAGGAATTTTGAATTGTACACTTGGAATCCTTAAGACTACCGCCTATCTCCACGGTAGCGGAAGAGATGACGGGCTAAACAACTTCGTTTCGATATTACATAAAAGACGCGTCGCATCATCGGCACGTTCCTACTCAATTTCCCATCCCGCCGAAGGGGTAGAGGTACGAAGGAGAGAGAAAATAAGAACAGAATGATAAAACGTATTATGTTTTCTGCCCTGATGATTTCCTTTGATGCTTTGCAATCGTGGAGCGTCACTCACCACTCCTTCTATTTCGTAAAACACGTTGCGCCAACTGTCACTCCACGCTAGTCCTGTTAACTCGGGTACTCGGGGTACACACAGTTTCTTAAATTTAAAGTGAATTTACCAGATTTCCATCTCTTGGTTTTTCGAATTTCTATGTCACAAGAACCCTCTTTGTTGATCACTCCCCTTCCGATAAACGTACTTGTGGGAGTGACAACCCGCGTACCGAGACCCGCGCGAGGTAAAATACTGACGGGCAAGTTGGACTTTAACTCTAATTTCCCGTTCGGACAATTAGTCCGATATCGTGAAGAAGTGATGAACGACTGCCTCGAGGCAACAGGCAGGGTGCATCCCGTAGGCCATGGTATTGATGGTTTAGGTGGCATTTTTAGCAATGTCTGCATTTTTTGTCTGGGAACTGTCGCGGCCGGATGCAGTCCGCGTGACGACAGCTGCTGAGTTTCCAAAATTTGTGCAACTAAGACTTTCTGCCATGCACGTGCAATCTTGCTAAGGTGAAAAGATCTGAATAAATATTTGAATCAATATTCTAGTAATCATTCAGTTTATTTAGAGTTTTAAAAATAATAGTTTCTTCTTGTACTTTAGTGAGTTTCGAAAATCAAATTGGTTCTTTATGAAGGTAATAAACTCATACCCTTATTTCTGTTAGTGAACAATTTGATTTGATTTGATTTATTGGCTAATTGATTTTTAGGAGGAATGAGTGATGTGACTATTAGTATTACCAATATTATTGGAATCTTGATTTTCGTCATGTGAGTTAAAATTTTGAAATTTGGGCAGCTACCCGAAACTAATTGATTTTGTTCTAATGAATTTTTAATGTTAATTAAGAATTGACATTGTTAATTAACATTTAGTGGTCTCGCGGATCGCTGGGAGTATCCGGCGAGCATGAGCAATAAGAAGTGGCACGAGTCCGTAGGCGGAGAAGGAGGCGAGGATCGTTACCATTGTCCAGTTCGCGCGTGGCGTAATTAGCGAGATCTCTGTCAACTGTTCTCTTTCTCTCTCCCCGTCGCTTTGGTCTCTATGACGTTCGTATCGGAAAGTCAATAATCTCGGCCACGGTTTGCATACGTATAACGCGTGGGTACTGTGATAGCAAGTAATGAAAATTTGAATTGCCCACCCTCACAGAGTCCACCGTAACAAACCCGCCCTGGAATTTCGAAGAACTGTCCTCGATTGTTACCAGTGTCCGAGGCTGGTCACTTTCGTGTACATAATTATCTGATATAGGCATTACCTTACGTCTTACAAAGTATAAGTATAGTTATGGTAGTAGGAGAGCATTCACTGTGTTCGAAGCAATGGATACCCTTTGGTTGAGATGAAGTTGGTTCCGGCGTTCCACAAGAAACTGATAACGTTTTTTTTCATGAACTAGAGATCATTATGAATGAGAGGAATTTGCTAAAATTTAATTCTCGAAGCGTCGAGAATATCCCTAAGGGTAACGAGAAATGACTAATATGCTTCCTTTGATACCCAAGAATTAAAGTTCTCTTTCTATATGCAGATAACAATCAATCCATTCTGCGAAGCAAACAAGTGCTCGCCGTACTGCCTTCGTTTGTCCAGTTAGTATTAGGCCTCCTAATAATTAATTAAGATTAAGAATCACTCTTCATGCTCATTCAAGTCCCTGTTTAGAGTTCAGGTATCCTAGTCATGACACTGGCGCAGCAACAGGAAGAGTATGGTTCTCAGGTCCAAGTGTTCACGGTACTGGCAATTACGAGAATTCATGTCGATGAGGGGATAATCAGCGATCTACGCGGGTTGTAGTGTCTGCTTCGGCATCCTTATCCTCGATGATGCTGAAGGTATATTATCGAACGAAGTTTCACTCATGTCCTTGGAAGAGTGATACTTAGAGTTTGTGTCGTTGCTGACAGAAAGTTCATGCTGGGCATTACCTGACGAAATCTGAGGTGGTTTCAGATTGGGATGAACCACTAGCTCTTCTAGAGTTTACGGAGAAGTTAATTGAACAGGCTGTTCTTGAAGTTGAGGTTCACTGGCTATTATTTGTAAAAAGGACACGGCAACATGAATGATAGGATAACGCGTTGATAAGAGCGGCTCGACAAACGTAGAGCACTATCAGTGTTAACAGTAGTGCTAGACCGGCATAGGAGCCATGTATTAATAAGGTGTGACTGGCCTGCTCTTGCCTTTGAATACTGAAGTCATATAATTGTTGGGAAATTGTTGGGATTAAGCCTGTTATCTGTGTTTATTTTCGGGCTTGTTGTAATTTTGAAGATAATTCTGAAAGGTTCAAATGAACCTGTGGTTCATATACGGTTATAATTTATTCGTGATTAGGTTCCAATCCTGGTCGCGTCACCGTAGTTGTTTTAAGGTTACACCCTAGTGCAATTAGGATCAATCCCATTCATTGGAGGTTAATATGACGAGAGGGTTCCATAGGGCAATGGAGCTCGGCATCTATTGCATTAGGTATTTAATATATCCAAGCATTTAAGGATGGTATGACCTTCCAGTACGGTGGATGTTCAAAGACACCTGTATGTCGCATAGTCGGAAAGTTTTCAGAGATTGATTTAGCAATAGCTGAGCCTCACAGGTTTGATGTGTGGGCGTTTCATGAATGGGGAACATGCCTGGGCATCAGAAATATTTATTGACTCTTCTACATAGGGCATGCTCCGCCTGGGTTATCAGCATGTACGTGCGCTGAGTCTCCTCGATGGTCAGATATGTAAATTTTGTTAACACATATGCACTTCCGGTTTTGCTTCCTAAAATCTACTGTTGTACGGGAAGTGGATGCATTTCATAAATGGTGTATTCGACTTTTTCCATTAGCGGGATGTCCAATACAACGTAAAGGGTACCATTTTTGCATTTAATTGTTGTCACGGCGACTTTCGCTAATTCCTCAATGCTTACATGGGGTCCTGCAATTGGAAAGGTCGCTTTGGATGCGTCGTACTGGATGTCGCGATATATTGGTTCTAATTGTTCAGATGTTAGTAATGCACTGCCGAGATTCCACTAACGTGTGTTATGAGACTATTGAGCTCGTTCTGTAACTGCTGCTGTCGATGTGCGTGCACTTTGGTGATCTGGTGTAAGTCTTCCAATTGAGATCGGATAACATGTGTTTGTTGACCGACCATGTGAGACAAATTCGCTTGAGCAAAATTAAGGGCGTCGATCTTAGCTCCCATGGCCTGTCCATCTTCGCAGGTCAACAAACCTGCTACCGGTCTCACGATTCCTCCGATGAATCCCAGCATTGGGGTGGTCCTTCGTGCTCGCATGTTGATTGGTAAAGGTGAGAGACGATTGTTATTGTGTTGATACGCCAACTCCTGTATATTAGTTTGAAGGAGGTGAAGTGTGTAGATTCATGTACCGATGTGTTATACGCGCATATTGCGAAGGGTACGATATGACTACGTTCCAGAGAACCGTTAGTTTGGGGACGGTACCCGGACGTAGTAATTCCCTTTACCCCGAATACCTTACTTAGCTTGCGCATCATCCTACTTATGAAGCTGCTTCCTCGATACGTGAGGATGCAACGTGGAGCCCCGTATTGCGCAATTAAGTGTGTTACTACAGCGTGTGCGATTGAATCTGTTTTTATATCGGGAACAGGAACTGCTATGCAAAGTTTTCTGAAGTTATCTTGCATGGTTAGTATGTGCCTGTTATTGCTGGGAGTGGTAGGGAGTTTGCCGACCGTATCAAGGGACACTCTATCAAATACGCTGATCGGGGTATCCGTGATGAACATTGGTTCACGTGTGCGCGCCTTTATAAGCTTATTTTGTAGACAGCTCATACAGTGCCTGACCTATTTGTTAACGTCATTCCGCATACCTGGCCAAGTGTATCGTTCCCGTATTCGGCGGTACGTCTTGGTGACTCCTTTATGTCCTCCGTAAAGACTATTATGGAATTCCGCAATGATTTCGGGTCTTAGTGCTTCAGGTGGGATATCCAGCTTGCCGTGACAAAGGGTAATGGTAACATTACCACCCCGGAATATGTCGATCAGTAGTTCGGTCATTTTGTTTTGAGGCAAAGTACCCAGCATATCTTCCGAATTGGCCATTCGATACGTCTTGGGGGTAAACGCGTTCCGTTGCTAATAGAAGTTTGAAAATAGGATTCGACGGTTCACACTTTTCTGAAATAAAGTGGGCGTAGTTGTCTCTACGGTATGTGAGAGGCTCTGTCCATTCGTGACGGAAACTTTCAGTTAGTGTGGGTGACTGAAATTTAGCTTTATTCATTGCACCTGGAGTATGGTCCTCTTCTTCTGGGATGGATTTAGCTGCCGCGGAATTTTTTGTTCCGGGTAGTTTTTCTACGCCTAGCGTAATATCATCCTTAGGTTTTGAATCATCCTTCACTTCAAGGTGTCTACGAAAATACTCTAAAAATGCGTTTACTCTAGCGGAAAAAAGATCGTCAATGTCAGTACATGGATGCATGTTCTACAAAGCGATTAGTAACTCTTGGTCATCTTTTCCTTTCGATACCGCAGTGCGTTCTGTTCGAAATGTTTCATCATGGTGGACTTCGTCGAGCCCTTCCTATTCCCAGAAATAGGTCTTATGATCCTCTAATGATCGGTCAAACTTATTGATAGATCGTTGAATCTCCGCTCTTTCTTGTATAGCTTTGAGTGGTATTATCTCTGAGCCCTAGTTACTCTGTCCGTCATCGCTATCGTCACTTTCGTCGCTATCTTCGCTGCTCTCGGCAGGTGGACTGACATAGATTATAAGATCTGTATGTTCGGTAAGCATAGTGACACTATGTTCCTGTTGGAAGGTACCAGAGTCTGGGGCATGTTTGTCTTGGACAGCATTGCTTATGTTGATTCCCATTTGCCCATTGACGACAGGCTTACCATTATTTGTTTTCCATCCATTGGCTTCCCAGTGTGGGATCCATTTATTATAACTGTCGATGAGGAACTTTGAGTCCGTGTTTATTCGTAGTTTGCTAATACCATTTTCGCTTGCTTTTCTTGCAGCTGTTGTGGCGGCTTGGATTTCTGCGGCGTTGTTCGTTGGTCTCCCTGTAGCGTGATGAGATATGTTCCATGGATAATCGTGGCCGAACCACACGCCTATCCCACCTTCTGGTTCTCCTCCTTTGTTGTAAATGCACGCTCCGTCTTCATATACATCGATGGTCTTATCACATAGACTTGGAAAGCATGGATTGAGTAGAGTTGCGGGTGCACTTTGAGGTGGTTGATCATCCTCAGGCATGGGTGGATCAAAGTCAAGACTAGGGACAAGACTATGTTTTCTTCGGTACACCGGGGAGTCTGATTTCGTACTACCTTCACTTTCAGAAGACGCATTATCGCCTGATGAAGATTCGAGGGTATATGCGGCAGCCTTGAAACTCGTCACTTTTCTCCTGCGTTCCTTGAGTCTGCTGGCTATACCACTTTGATTGACCTCTTTAGTCTTCAAATGTGGGGGGGGGGGGAGAGGTGGTTTATAAGATTTATCTGGATCTTATTTTTCAGTCACCTTAGCCATTTTTCTTCCACCGGGTACGCGTACGTTTCCGGAGGTCGATGGCAGTAAGTTTCTTCTTTCCGAGCTCTTAGGATGCGCGGAAGTTGATTTCAGAATAGATTGTGTCCTCCTGGAGCTTGTCACTGTCGGTTTCGCAACATCACCTGTGGCTTTTGATGCCTGTAACGGTTGCTGACGTCCAGTTCGAGTGTGGCTCGTTTCCTCTGGCTCTCTGACAACCGTTTCGGGATTCTTACTTTTCTTATCGCTGTCCTTAGTCAAGGATTTCTTAAGAGGCAAGGCCCTGTAAGTAGTAACGTCTTTTAACGTGGTTCTGGCTCCAACTCCTCTATCAACCCTATTGGGTTTACTTAGAAGGGCTGAATTTAGTGGATCGTTTCGTCCTGGGAGGTTAGTAGTGTTGAGTGACATGGAGACGGAATCATCAGAATCGGTGAAGGCATCAGTCTCCGTTGAGACTTCTCCCTTGTCAAGTCCGATAGGGTTTCCAGATAAGGCCTTTACTCCCCTGTGTAACTTTTCCTTCTTGTACTCGAAGGTACATTGGTGTTCCTTGAGTTTTTGGCGTCAACGGAGCAGTCTTGGACCGTGGTTATCAATATATGTCACCTAATGGATGGGTTCATGGTCGCATGCTAAAATGAATTCGCGTCCATATAAATATGGATGGAAATTCGTTACACCTTATAACACGGCCAGACACTCTTTATCAGATTTGAAGTAACGCTGCTCAGTGGGGCCCATTATTTTTTAGTAATATGCGATAGGCATATCCATGGATTCTTTTTCTGGGGTCAATACTCCTCCTACTGCATATTCGGAAGCGTCAGTGGTTAGTTTAAATGTTTTATTAAAATCAGGGTACTGTAGAATGGGTTCGCGGCAGAGGCTTGCGGAAGCTTCGCTTTTGTTCGAATCCCCATATGAATTTAGCATCTTTCTTTATTAATTCTGCCAAAGGTTTTGCTAATTTGGCGTAGTCTTGAATAAATCTCCGGTAATATCCCGATAGTCCTAGGAATTGCCTGATCGCCTTAGGTGTTCTGGGCCTAGGTAAACTCCTTATAGCGGAAACTATTTCCGGATTAGGTTTCACTCCATCGCTGCTGATACTGTGTCCCAAATATGCGATTTCAGTGCGAAGAAAATCGCATTTGTCTGGTTGCATTTTGAGATTTGCTTCTCCTAGTCGTTTGAAAAGTCTCCGAACCTTTTTATCGTGTTCCTCTAGAGTTTTCGAATAGATTACGATATCATCCAGGTACACAAAGGCTTCCGAACCGAGCATCCCCTTGAGGACATTGTCCATAAAGCGCTGGAAGGTTGTAGGAGCGTTTTTTATACCCATGGGCATTCGTAAGCATGTAATTGAAATGTCCTCTTCGAGTAGAGAATGCAGTTTTAGCCCTATCGTCCGGGTGAGTTTCGATTTAATGATATCCACTCACCAGATCAAACACTGTAAAGTAGTGTGCTCGCACTAGTTGGTCTAGTATTTCGGTAATATTAGGTAAAGTGTAAGCGTCACCGATTACCTTTTTGTTAAGGACTCTGTAATCTATGATGACCCGATATTTTCTTACCCCCAAAGCGTCCATTTTCTTGGGAATTATCATCAGTGGCGCATTATAAGGTGATTGAGAATGGCGGATGACACCGCTTTTCAGTTGCTTTTTAATTTGAAGATCAATTTCCTCGAGTGCATCTTGTGGATAACGATATGGCTTCTTTGAGATCATTGCATCACCTATTGTCGAAATTCGATATTGGATCTTTTTCGTGATATTCAGAGTCTCTCCGGGAGTATGGAAGACATCCGGGGAGTCACTTACCCAGCCTGACTGGAGGATCATTCCCTCCAATGCAGATGCCACAGCCGTACTCATGTCCATGGTTGGAGCTCCGGCAGTTTGATTCGATATATTGGGGGTTATACCACCGAGATGGAGGGTGGTTTTATTTTATTCCGCGTTCGAAATGGCGTCACCTTCCGGCATTGTTTACCTTCCAGCCTCGAACTGGGTTCACGTAGGGTAGCCGGTGAAAGAGTCCTCAGTCAACCTTAGGTGAATAGTTTTTCCTTATTTCAGTTCACGAGAGTGACTTTATCGGTATGCAAGAATTAAGAATTATCGAGTAATATAGAAAGCAAGTCTGGACTTGTTTTTTAATTTAAACAGTGACTGGCGATTTTTAACCGGTTTTTAGTTTTTAAAACGGATCGCTGTGGTTTTCCTCCCTCTTTTTTTTGTACTATTATTGTGACCCACCGGATCTTACCTCCAACCGAGTGCAAGCAAATGGGATCGATAATAGTGTCGAGAGTACGTTATGTAAAATTTGAGGTACCTGAAAATAAAAGGCACAACCTGGTTGCAATACATAGAGGGTATCTTTGGGAAGCTCTTAGTATAACCTTTCGCACTTAGAACATTTATAAACCCTCGGTACATACGTCATTCATTAAAATGGGGGTGCTGCGCAACTTTCTCATTTTCAAGTATTTGGTAGATAAATTATTGACGTTGTGAAGTTATTCGCATTAAAATCAGCAATCTCTGGTTATTATCTCTCTCTCTCGTCTCGCATCCCCAACCCCAGGTCGAGTGGGAACTCGCGTATTTGGTTGTTTTCAAATAAAAACTCAAGGGAACAGGTGCGTGCGGCCGATACCGTAGTTGAAAGCTATACCTTTAATTCTACTCTCAAAATTATTGTTTTTACCTCGGTCTCGCCACTTGCTTCTTATGGAACGTTTACTATTTCTGTGTCTGAATCGTCCCACTCGTGGATCGAGGACACGTTAATAATCTTAATCTCTTGATCTCGCGCCGCCCTTCTTTGTTCTAAAGCCTCTTCCCGAGGTATATCGATTACAATTACCTCGGTATCGTTAGGCCCTGCATCGATTTCTTGGTTTAGCTCAACAAAGGTTCGCAACGTTGGTTTAACCGCGAGAGTCGAAATCGATTTTTTTAAGGGCTTGGCCAAGTTATTAAAAATAGTAGATTTCGCTGGAATGATTGTTGCCTTAAAATGATGGATTTTACTGGCTCGCTTTCCTCTTTTTGTAGGTTTTATCAGTGAAAGTGTTAAAACGGCTTTCTGTGGGTTAGGCATGATGTAGCTAGGGGGAACTCGAAACGCTGCATTGCCTGTTCAAGGTAGCGCGAGAGAATTGCCAGAGATTTTTAAGTAATAACCATCATTCAAAGATCTTGCTTACCTATTCTTTTAAGAAGAAAAACACGAATGCTCAGACGCTACTTTAGATCTTCCCTTTGCTCTAGCGTTCAGTTCAATCGATCAGTTAATAAAATAACTGACATTCTAAACTCTTCTAAGGATTTAGGGTTTTATCTGAAGTCCCTTTGAACAATTTCCTTTAAAAAAATCTCTTTTTCGATATCCAGTCCGTTATTAGAGGAATTTTGGAGCAGGGGGATATCCGCGATAACTTCTACTTTGTCATCGAGTAATCGTCGATTTCCCTTTGAGCGATCTCTTTCCAGATTTCCTCCTCGTTTCGATTCCGTTATAAAAGGGATTTTGGATTATTAGGATATCGGGAATCACTTCTACTTCGTCACCGGGTAGGAGAGGGGTGGAGTTCGCTTGCGACTTGAATTTGTTACTTCGCGATTTCTTACGATCCAGCTTTTGTTGGGCGTTATTTAACAAGGTGTTGAACAAACAATCGAATTCGCAGGGGCTCTCGATCTCCGTGAAGATATCTTCCTTTCTTTGAGGTGGGGGCTCTACGAAGCGTATGTTCACGGGGATGTTAATTATCTCCCCTGTGGGTTGGACTACCTTTTTCACCTCGTGTATAAGTAACTTGTCAGCCAGGTAACTTTCCGCGAGCAATTGCTGTTTTAGCAGTTCTTGGCGCCCTTTTAATTGTCTCCCTACCCTAGGTTTGAGCTTCTTTTTCTGTTTGGAGTCAGCCATTTTGTCTGCTGCCCATATTGGATAATAATAAGAGCTAAGCTAATCCCTATTTACTCCTTAAACCAGAGTTATTTCAATAAGGGAATTTTCCCTGAATATTATTGAATTGATATAATAATCGGCAAAATATTTTCTAATTTTATTTCATAATTAAAATCGAAAAAGTTTCTGTCGGTTATCCATAGTCCCTAAACAATTCTCAGTTAAACTCCAAAACAAATAAATCACTTGAAAACATTCAAGTTCTGGCCCTTGGGCTTGCAGCTTGAACCTTTGGGAAAGTTTCGACTGGCCGTTAGGCTTGTCTATTCTCCCTGCTTTTCAAGTTGATTGAGTTGCTTTTAAGGGCTTATAATAACCAAATAAATTTCTTACGTTTTATTCAATAAATAAAACAATAGAACTTATTTTAGTTATTATGTAATTCAAACTCTCGTGTGAACTGCAGTGAGCGGCACCATTTATGTTTTGCACAAAATTAATTTAATTAGTTTAGAAAAACAAGCCTTTGGGAAGAAGAGGGGTCACGTTTATGATCCCACCCCTGCCACCATGTTTGTTACGAACGAGCGGATTACTAACGGGGTTGAGATGCCCGCTAGGCCTTACCTAAGTCTTCCACCCGTTGCCGGAGGTACCAAACCAATAGGTCACCCCAGAAGGGAGTGCCCTATCTTTATTTTTTTAAAGTGGTATTCGATTTCTGTGACCAACTCCCGGACTGGGAGCTTTAGCCCTTGTAGCCCTTGAATTTTGATGGGGTTGTGCAAATGACTATTCCCCTGCTACGTTAGCAAAATTTGGTCGAATTTATTTAACATAATTAACAAGGAATTTTGAATTGTACACTTGGAATCCTTAAGACTACCGTCTATCTCCACGGTAGCGGAAGAGATGACGGGCTAAACAACTTCGATTCGATATTAGATAAAATATATATAAATTGACAGTTCAATATATAATTATACATACATGGACAAATAAATATATTAATAATCAGACATGCAAATATAATATATATATATATATATATATATATATTTATAAACAGACAGTTCAATATATAATTGGATACATAGATAAATATATAAATAGGTAGATAGATAGATGGATAGATAGGAACCTTGGTAGATAGTTGATTAGGCAGGTAGATACGGAGAATTCTTGACTTATGCAATGGCTCTCACCTAGCTTCAAATATATGTTTTCAAATTTAATTTTTTTTAACTAAATTTTCATGACTTCTTATTCTTCTATTTGTCTAGGTCAAATTTCATTAAAACTTTATTTTCTTACATCCAAATTTGTATATTTTTTAAATTTTCGAAATTTTTAACTTAACTTACTCTCAGGTTTCACAGATTCCAATCCGTATCTTATTATTTTTTAATTTCAGAGATTTCTCAAATTTAGTTTCCTGATTGACACTTTAAATTTCAAGATTATCTTTAACGTTTAAAAATGAATTTTATATGTACTTAAACGTTCATTAGTATTTTTAATTATTTTTTATATTCTACAATTCAAATGACTTATTTTATAGATTTCTCAGGATATCTCAAATCTTGTTTTATTTTCCAGATTTTTCAGAATTTCTTAAATCTCATTTTATTTTTAATTCAATTAACTCACACCTAGAAATATCTCCTATTTTACCGGCCTCAGGATTTCTTAAATCTTATTTTAATTTTCAAATTTCTCAGGACATTTTGAATATTATTTTATTTTTCAGAATTTTCATAATTTCTCAAATCTTATTTTATTCTCAATCCAATTAATGCACACCTAAACATATCTCATTCTTTATTTAACCGACCTCAGGATTTCTTAAATCTTCTTTTATTTTTTTAAAATTCTCAAGATATTTTAAATCTTATTTTATTTTTTTCAGAATTTTCAGAATTTCTCAAATCTTAGTTTATTCTCAATCCACTTAATTTACACCTAAACATATCTCACTTTTTATGTAACCGACCTCAGGATTTCTTAAAACTTTTTTTTTTAATTTCTCAAGATATTTTAATTCTTATTTTATTTTTCAGATTTTTCAGAATTTCTACAATTTTATTTTATCATCATTCTTTTTTATTCAAATATTTTAGACCTAAAAAATGTCTCATCTTATCTTTATTTATTATTATATATTTTTGTTTATTCTATATATATATTTTTTATTTTCTCAGGATTTCTTAAATTTTTAAATTCAGATATGATATGAGATATGTTGTCGATTTTCGCGTTTTCGTCCTCCAACAGAGTGATTAATTTTACTACTTGTTGATGACAAATTTTGGGACATTCTATAATTGATTAAAAAAAATATTCACGTCATTTTATTTCTTATTTTATCTGAAGTGTTGATTGTTTCATGAAATTCACAAGATATTTGATTGTTATTTACCTCCGGTGTTTTTACATAGGTTAAATAGAATTTTAGGAAAATTTTTTATGCGAGGATGTACTGAGTGTAATAAATTGCATATTTTGACTACGATTCTTATATATTGAGAGCTAATTAATGATAGCATAGTGCATTTTCGCGCATCTTGTTCCTGCTATAATTTCGGCTATCAATATTTGAGACTTAACAGAAGAATATTTCTTGATTATGACAGGCCCGGCCATCACAGCCTTCGCCCCGTTCCAATATTTTGCAATTATAATCTGATAGTAGATTGCATATTCTGTCTGTTATTCTGATATATTGAGAGCTAATTAATAACAGCACAGTGCATTTTCACGCATCTTGTTCCTACTATAATTTCGACTATCAATATTTGAGACTTAACAGAAAAATATTTCTTAATTATGACAGGCCCGGCCACTATAGCCTTGGTCCCATTCTAATATTTTGCAATTATAATGTGATAGTAGATTGCATATTCTGACTGTTACTCTGATATATTGAGGGCTAATTAATAACAGCACAGTGTATTTTCACGCATATTGTTCCTGCTATAAATTCGGCTATCAATATTTGAGATTTAACAGAAAAATATTTCTTAATTATGACAAGCCCGGCCACTACAGCCTTCGTCCCGCTCTAATATTTTGCAATTATAATGTGATAGTAGATAAAATATTCTGACTCTTATTCTGATGTATTGAGGGCTAATTAAGAACAGGACAGTGCATTTTCACGCATCTTGTTCCTGCTATAATTTCGGCTATCAATATTTGAGACTTAATAGAAAATATTTCTTAATTATGACAAGCCCGGCCACTAAAGCCTTGGTCCCGTTCTAATATTTTGCAATTAAAATGTATATATATTTTACGTGTGTACTGTATAGTGTAGAAAATTTACTTTAATAATTGAGATGTTTACTTTTTGAATTAATAAAAAGTGTCACCAATGCAATTTTTCTTTTATCTTGTTTCAATGCAGAAATCACTCTATACTTTAATTTATATAAATATCTATTATTTTTTATATAAAAAGGAAGGAATGTTATTCTTTATTTATTTTCACCTTAATTTTCTAAATTCAAAATTTTATTCCTCTCTTTCAGTTTTTAATATATTACGTCGGCTTTCTCTCTCTCCATTTTTTTGTTTTGTTTCCCGGCCGATGCACCAAAAATCAAGTATGTGACGTCTGGGTAAATATTAAATTTACGTCACTAACATAATTATCCTTGATAAATCCTCGTGTTTTGTTCGATGTTCATCCGAGCAGACAAATTTAATTGATTTTTCAGATTTTGCTGAAACAGAGATTTGAGGAAAACTGAGAGAGAGAGAGAGGTTTAGTAATTTAATAGATTGAATATAAATTGAATGAATTACATATTTATTTATCTTTTTGAATTACACGAGTTTAGTTGTTGCATTGAGAGGACCAGGGAGAGTCCAATTACTCCATTGAAAAGGGGAGCTTGAAAGGAAAATTAGGAGTTGAATCATTTGGTTCTAAAGTAAACATAAAAGAGTGGATAATTAAGGAATTTTTCTTAAACTCACCGAATTTTGTCCAAGTTTCAAGATCTATTGCTGAAGGGAGTTAGAGGTCTTCAGCTTTTCCTTAGTTTCTCCAGCGATTCCTTGAATTAAGTTGGTTGGCATACCCGTTGCTTAATCTATAATCACTTCCACTTTATTTATATTGCAAGTGTATTTTCGAACAAAATTTGATTTCGACAGAAGCCCTCCATATAAAAAAGTACATCGATTAACAGCTAATAAACAAAAGTGCAAATTTGGCATTATTTTTTGAGTATTTTAGTAAAAAAAAAATTTTTGTCTAACTATACCAAAAGAGAAATTGATCAATAATCACTTCCATTTTATTTAAATTAAAACTGGAGTTAAGAATATAATTTCATTTCGGGAGAAGCCCGCCAAATAAAAAAGTACATTAATCAACATATAAGAAACAAAAGTGCAAATTTTCCATTATTTTTCGAGCGCTTTGGTAGAAAAAATACTTTTTTACCTTAATCTACTAAGAGATCAATTAATCTATAATCACTTCCATTTTATTTATATTACAAGTGTTGTATCGCAAATAATTTTATTTCAATAGAAGCCAGCCGTATAAAAAAGTATATAGAATAACATTTAAGAAACAAAAGTGCAAATTTTGCATTATTTTTTGAGTGCTTTGGTAGAAGAAAGTCTTTTTTAATGAAATCTACCAAGATATAAATTGATCAATAGTCACTTCGATTTTATTTATATTATAAGTGCGGTTTCGAATATAATTTTATTTCGGGATAAGCCCGCCAAATAAAAAGTATATAAATCTACACTGAATAAATAAAAGTGCAAATTTTACAATATTTTGCGAGTGTTTTGGTAAAAAACTTCTTAATTAACAAAATCTACTAAGGGTTAAATTGATCAATAACGACTTTCATTTTCTGTATATTAAAAGTGTAGTTTCGAATATAATTTGATTTCGGGAGAAGCCCGCAAAATAAACAAATACATCAATCAATATTTAATAAACAAAAATGCAAATTTTGCATTACTTTTTGAGGTTTTTGGTAGAAAAAAAAACTTTTTTACCAAAATCTACCAAGAGATAAATTGATCAATAATCACTTCTATTTTATTGATATTAAAACTGTAGTATCGGTCATAATTTGATTTCGGGAGAAGCCCGCCAGGGAAAGAAGTATACTAATCAACAGTTAATAGACAAAGATGCAAATTTGGCATTACTTTTCGAATGTTTTAGCAGAAAGAATTTTTTTTGTCTAACTGTACCAAAAGAGAAATTGATCAATATTAACTTGCATTTTATTGATACTAAAACTGTAGTTTCGAATATAATTTGATTTCGAGAGAAGCCCGCAAAGTGAAAAATTACATCAATCAAGATTTATTAAACAAAAGTGCAAATTTTGCATTATTTTTCGATTGTTTTAGTGCAAAAAATTGATTTTTTACCGCAATGTACCAAGAGAGAAATTGATCAATAATCACATCCATTTTATTTACATTAAAAGTGTAGTTTCGAATGTATGTATTTCGGGAGAAGCCCGCCGTATAAAAAAGTATATCGATCAACATTTATCAAACAAACAAAAAAGTAAA
>NC_046664.1:142898983-142904483 GCF_010883055.1 Belonocnema kinseyi | reverse complement strand
AGGTCACTCATGTATTTTACATGGACTATCTTAAGATCTATGCTAAAAACAAAGAGCAGCTACATCTAGCTCTAGGGATTGTCGAACGATATACTAAGGAAATTGGAATGGAGTTTGGGTGAGACAAATGCGCCAATGTTTATTTGAAGCGAGGAAAACTTAATGGCGCCCCTGAAGACCCAGAGCTCCTTGATAGAAGCGCTATACGACACCTTTGCCCTGGAGAGACTTATACATACCTGGGCGTGCCACAGAGCCGCATTCAGGATGTGAAATCTATAAAGGATACTCGCCGAAGCAGATACAAACGTCTCATCCGACAGATTTGATGTTCCGAACTGTCGGCGATGAACAAAGTATCTGCAACGAACATGCTTGCCGTCCCCGTAGTACTCTATTCATTTGGAGTATTTCCATGGACGAAGAACGAGCTCAGATCCCTTGATATTGGGACAAGAAAGGTTATGCACATGAACAAAAGCCTGCATCTTAAGTCTTCTGTTCCGCGACTGTACATATCACGCTGTGAAGGTGGTCGCAGAATATTGAGTCTTGAATGTGTTCACAACAATACTATTCTGGGTACAACACATAGAGTTGCAAATAGAAGAGACCCTCTTCTTAAAATGGTCAGGAATCACGAAGAAGTGGGCAAAGGAGCGTCTCTGTACAAAGCAGCGGAGGAGGCTGCTAAAACACTCGGACTTGACTTCATTATTAGGGGTGAGCAAAATGCATATTATCTTATCTATCTCGAGTACTCACTCCTGAAAGCCCGGATTAAGAAAGCACAAGAGAAAAACTTTCGCGAACAGCTCCTCGATAAGAGAATGCACGTATCTTCCACAGGAATGTGAAGGATCATTCAATGTTTTGTGAGCTAACGTTTGCTTTCCTTAAATCGCCCGGATGGAAGTCTGGTACGGAGGGTTTCATTTTTACATGCCAAAACGGTGTCATTTCCACCTTAATATACCGTCGTCACATTTTGAGCCAAGACATTCCTGATGATAGCCATGCACACCCCGAGCATTTAGCTCACATACTATCTAATTGTCCAACTCACGCGGGAACGACGTCACTCTTACGGCATTTAAGTGCGTGAGGACAGGGATGGCATATGAGTTGATCGCGCTTAGTTTGTTTCTCGAGATGAGAAAACTCTTCATAATCAATCTGAGTCTCGTTGTGAAGGCAGTCGTTAGGCTTGTCTTAACTATCGTATGTTGAATACCCTTAGATTCATGAATACCCAGATATTTATATGATTCGCCTGCAGCCATTGCCTCGATGTTATTTTCGAACTCGTTCTCTAACTCTGCGGTCCCTAATTCCTCTCCGATTAAATGCACTGTTCTACATTTATCTAGTCCGAACTCTATGTGTATATCATTAGAAAATTGCTCTCCTTGAAATATGCCCTTCGTAAAGCGTATTTATCTAGTCATAATTGGTTGTCCGTGATCAATATACTTGATTCTTGCACCCCAGAGCCTCCTCACATGGCTTAGAAAGTCAATAATGCGTGGGCAGATTTAGTTTTAATACTTCAAGCAAATAGTCATGCGGCACGGAAGAAAGCTCTTGCTTGTAGTGTCTGTCGTTGAGAGTCTAAAATTTCATCCAATATTGCTGGTGTTAATGTCTTGATGTGCCGAGGGTAGATGATTTGATTAACATGGTTCATCAGTTTTCTGGTTCTATTTCCTTTTTTATATTGAGTTAATCGACCTAATTCGCACCTTACTTTGCTGACATCCATATCCAACCTGATCTTCCATGGGTGTTAACGGTTGCCACAGCTGCACAGTATACAAGAGTTTGCACCACTAACGCAGTTTGTGCTAAATTCATATACGTAGGTAAAACATTGCTGCCGAGATCTGCTATTAGTGCACGCAGATCATTTCTGATCTTCATTTTGGGCAGAGAATGCCTTAGTGTTGGTTCTACATATCTGAACTCTAGTAAAGCAGGGACATCAGATTATTATGTGTCTTTATTAAACTTTTACTCGCGTAAACCCGATTATACATCATAGCCACGGACTAAATCAAGTGACTGATGAGATTAGAATGTTATAAGTTAATTCAAATAATTTAATACAATGGTTGAAACCTCCTGCGCTAATGTTGTAGGTATACAATTACGAACGGTTACGAGCGTTGGAGGTGACAACAGTCACCTCTGGATCCTTTCTTAGAGCTACCATTTGCCACTCCACGAGTTTTCAGTCGCTCGCTTCCTGATGATCAAGAAAGTTTCTTACAATGCGACAGGTGTTTAATAAAACCGCCTTCTGAGCTGCTGCCAATACCCTACCGACTCCTAAATGTTCAAGATGTTCAGAACATCTTGCGTGCACATTGCCTTTAGCCGAAATCACAATGGGATGAATAGATGCATGATTCACATTCCTCCATATTGTCTTTACTTTATGCCTTACTTCGCTATACTTGCGGATCTTGGTTGTATAGGTTGACTGCAAATCTCGGTGAAGCGGACAAGCAATGTCGATGATGTAGACTCTTCCACCTTTTTTTCTCGCATCATGATGTCAGGCCGATTGGCCAGGATGTAATGATCCGTTTGGATAGTAACATGCCAATATAAGAAGCAATCTTCGCTTTCTAAAACGGGCTTTGGAATGTTTCTATAGAAGGGCATCCATTCTTTTAAGAGTCCTAGGTTTAGGGCAAATTGTTGGGACATCAGATTATTATTATCATTATTACTGTTGTTATTACTATTATTATTTCAGCTAGATAACCTTTATGGATCAAATTTAAAATTACAGTAAAAGTAAGCGGCTAGACATTTGCAAAGGATTAAGAGTTTAGGCTAGAATCACTTAAAATTGTAAAGTTATTATTTTATTTCTTCTATTTTGTAACAAAAAGCATCGATTCACTTTCAATTTATTAATTTGCCTTCAAATTCCAATTTATAAATCCTGCAGCTGAAGAAATAAGTTTAATGAGCACATAATGACTTATAGTTAGATTAGCTGGATCTTCAATATTAAAGTGTAGAAAAGACGACTAGATAAATTGTAAGTATCAGGAGTTTAGGGAAAATTAGAGGTAAGCCAAAGTGAACGAAAGCACAAAAGGACGATAAAGCCCAACCCAATTGGCGGAGGGGAGAAGACTCGCAGCAGCCCCTGTATGTGCGAGGATCCGGCACTCTATGTCAGAACTTTAAACCGTGCGGTTCTTCTTCTTGTTGCTAAACGTCGAGTGCAAAAATTTTGAATAAAAAGAATCCCACCTTTATTTAATTATTATGAAATTCGGTGTTTTATTTCGTATATTAAGTATTAAATCCTTTTCTGTGAGACTTTCAGCACAACGCGAGGTAAACTTTAGTTCTTCACAGTAAGGACTTCCAGGTTCGACGGTTGACGACGGGTTAAATCGTCTCATTCAAATTTCGCCCGCGCATCAATTCCCGGGCATTACACGGGTGCATAGCTATTACCGTCTGCGTACTACCTTGCTCCTTCTTTCTCTGTAAGTGAAATCATTGATCTGAGGCCAGGATGTTAATTCTATATTATTCGTTGCTCCTCGCAGCAAATCCCAGTCTTAGCAAATATTGCTCAAAACACCGATAAAGTAGAAGCAAGGATTCTGACATTATTATTACACCATTCAGCTATTTCCCTTTCCGCGTAGGCGTGACTCACTCAGTAGGGGAAAGGACTAGTGTGTGGAAGGGATAGAGAATTTTCAGATTGATCCAGAATTCTCGTATTAGGATTTACAAAATAACAAATTATTATAAAATTATAATACTTTGGTAAATTGGCCTTTGGTACACTTGTTTAGTGTCCTAAACTAAAGGTCAAGTTCGTTAGCCAGCCATTTTTAATGAAAATTCAAAAAGTGGGCACATTTTGAATATTTTTAAGACCACTTTTTTCAAAATTCAAAAATTCTCTGTGCGGTTATTCATAGTATTAAAAAAATGTAACAATTTATCTACGTGACTTTTTTCGAAAAATAAAAAATTACTGGAGTTATAGAATTTTCAAATCCAAAAAAAACAAACTAAAATGAACAATTTAAGCCAAACAACGCATGACACGAAAAAAAGTCTGAAAACGAAAACGTTGATTTTTGAAAGCCCTACAAGATTATGATAACAACTTTTTTAATTTGGTCAAAAAGTTGAAAATTCAAAATTTGATCCTACACAAAATTTTGGAAATCACATTTTTTCAAAATGTAAAAATTCTATGGACGGTTGTGCATAGTACTTTAAAACTTAAACAATTTATCCTGCTGACTTTTTGCTATAAAAAGAAAATTATCAGAGTTAGAGCATTTTCAAAATCCAAAAAAGCAAACTAAAATGAACATTTTAAGACAAACAACGCATGATATGAAAAAAGTCAAGAGAAGAAAAACTTTGCTTTTTGAAAGCCCTACAGGACTATGATAACCACTTTTTTAATTTGGTTGAAAAATTTGAACATTCAAAATTTGATCGTACCAAAAATAATGAAAAAATCCAAAAATTCCATTTTTTGTTCAAGCTATGCAAGATACGGAAAAAATAAAGAAGCTCAAATTGCGCGCCCTGGAAAGAACTACAAATTTATAATGAATCACTTTTCGATATAAGCTACGAAAAAAATTAGACAAAATTTGTTCATCCAAAAAAGAGCTATAATTTTTGATATGACACGTAGTTTTTGCTTTAGTCGTGAAAAATAACATTCTGAATAAAAATATTAAATTTTTTGGAAAAAACGACACAAAACGAACCCTATATATGATTCAATTTTTATGCATATTATGAATTGTAATGATATAAATTTATTGAAATGATACACGTTTCAGAGCAGCTTACAATACAATTTAAAGCAAAGTAAGAGTCAAATACAAAAATAATCATGATAAATACAATTTCCTTTTTATTTTTAAATTTTTAAATAAGTAATCCCTAGCAGAGTTACATACAAAATGTATTATAATTGATATAAAAGTGTTGTGTATAATGTAGAAAAGTTGACATGTTGGACCAAATCGAGTGCGAAGCACGAGATACGTGATGAGAATGTGTTTGTTAAAGCCAAAAGAGAGGTCTGTCCACTCAGCACCGCCACCAAGGCAAATTATAAAATGGAATACGCCATATTTTTTTGCTTTTTTTGCTAATTTTATGCTAAAAAATTTTTTTTTTTGCTCCTTACACTTCGGAGAAAAGGGTGGCGGCGCTAGCAGGACGTCCACTCAGCGCCGCCACCTACAAAACTCACTAAAAATGATTACAATGCGATAAACGATAAGTGGAGATTTTTTTGCTTTTTTTTGCTCTATGGTGACATACATTACGTTTCCCAAAAAACTACCTCTAAGTCTTACACAACTACCCATGTGATCAAAAATAGAGTCTGTCAAGTTAAAGCGTGGGTGGCTTTACTCGCAGTCGGTAAGGTGTATCGACATGATTTTGGTGTCAAAATATTAAGAAGAGCTCCCTCTTTAATGCT
>NC_046664.1:142884157-142898883 GCF_010883055.1 Belonocnema kinseyi | reverse complement strand
AATATGCTGCCTGATGGTCAGCAGCTTTGACTTGTTAAGTGTGTGATAACGGGTCCGAAGTTCGCGCGCGAACTTTCGAACCTTGGCGGTAAAACTCCTGCCGGATGTGATGTAGTCAATCACACAGTGAATGCGGGACGCGTACTGTCTTGCCCAACCTATCTTTATGGCAAGTTGATGCATTCGTATTTTGGTCTTATGATCAGCCGTTGGTTTTGTTTTACGGTTTGCATCAGCCAAAGCTCTCGCTGCATTATACACACTATAATTGATAGCCCAGAGGTCGGATTCACCGAAAAAATGTCCACGAAGCTCATAATCCATTTCAGCCAGATCTTTGGCTTGAGAGAAACCTTGGTGTTGATGTTTTTCCGGGTCGTAAAGCATCACTTTTCATCTATTGGATGCCTGCCCGCGGTTGGTCTTAGTGTCGCCTCTCTTTCTTTGTTGCCGGCTTGTTCTAGCTGTGGTAGAGTAGGTGTTCTGCTTACATAGCCCCTTTTTCGGAGTAGTTCAGCATGGTTTCGCAGACGTTGCTGCGAAAAGTGCGATAGCTCCGGGTGTTTCTCGCACCACAGAGCATGCAGCCGTGCCATGTAACCCCGTTCACGGCCACACTCGCATCGTAGCACTCTAGCAAGTCGTGATTCAGTTGCTCCGTCCACCCAAAGGTCGCGAGATCCCGTTGATCCATCGCATTGAATCCATTTTCATTGGCTCCCCGAGATCTAGATTGGTCGGCATTGTTGGCCGACCCATTGTTGGGAGCCCTGCGCGTTCTGTTGTTTTGATCCGCCCTTCTACAACTATGTTTGGTGTTGTCATTGTTGTTCCCACAAGAAGCTAGGGAAAGGAGTTCGTCCATCCTTGTAGAGCCCCGCATGCAAGGATAAGGCTGCGTACTCTGAGAGGTCGCCCGGTATCCCAGAGTCACCGTTCTAGAAACCTCACCCAGGTGCCATTCAGCTTTCGGCACGGTCTTCACACCTCCGCTTGGGGGTTAATTCCTTCGGGACCACCCCTGGACAATTGTCTGCGACTGCCTATTTATTTTTGTAACCATATTCAGCAGAAACCCTTGGTACAGGGACCCTCTGTCCGCAACCCGAGGACGCGTTTGGTGGTTTTGTCATAGGCCCTTCGGTTTATAGGGATACCAACATAGATAGTAAGAAAGTTCTTAGACGTAGAGGAAAATCTAAAAATGCATATATTCTAGAAAAACTCTTAGCCTATGGGGGAGACGAATACTTAAAATAATGTTTACGTAGGATTATAAACAGAGACACAATAAATGTAAAAGAATATACTCTCTTAGCCGGAGAGAGTAGGCGCATTATTCTTTTTGTATAAAAGAGAAAAGAGGTAAGCGATGAAGCAAATGTTATATAATAACTACACCTTATATATATGATAAAACAAACATTGATTAAAATAGATACAAAGTAGCACGTTTCGAAGAACATGCCTGTACACAAGGTTCGAGCCGATTGCGGTAATGTAGTGAGCATACACCACCGCTACCACCATTTTCACTTCCTGATACATTTTTACAGGTAAGTTTATGTTTAGCCAATAGTTTTTTATAAAATCGCAAAACAATTTGATCATTTTTCAAGATATCATCGGAAAAAGTGCATTAAATTCGCGCAAAGAATACCCAATACAGATACAATGCAGAAACATAATGCAAAACTGACCACACACATTCGAAGAGTCACTCTGGAGTAGCTTCGTGTTCCAGTTGAAGAGAGTGCAGTTTCCTCGCAAACGATGAAGATGTTGAGGAATAAAAGGCGGTAAACCGTAACTGTCGAAGTATATTCCGCTCCCTGAGCTTCCGACGAAGATGGCGATCTAATGCGAGACAGGTTTTGTGTGGTCATCTGTGTTTATAATGATAGCTGCAGGACGTGTCCAAGTTTTCGATACTTGATCAGCCGGGTACACACCGATTGTGTGGGGCCCCGTCAGCTGAAGCACTTGCAAAATTTCTAGGCTGTTCATTTTCCGTCCATACGTATTTGTATGAGTGTTCTGGCGAACTGGATGTAAGGTATAGAAGGCACTGGTTTTTTATCTTCTCCATCAATAACAGTCCTCGTCCTCGATGTGTTATCGAATAGCAACGGCTTTTTTGATATGGTTTGCCTGTTATTTTGTCGTTGTTGTTGTTTAGTATTCGTATTTGCTCTTTTCGTTGTTTGCCGAGCCATCTTTTGAGTTTCATGGCATTATTAAGAGCACAGGCGTAATCATCCATCTTTTTGATTCCGTGATGAAAACAATATTCTCGTTTGTCTGATAGTTGTTTGAATGTAAAACATGTCAGTTCTTCCAGGTTAATAATTTGCCTACTCATTATTTTTTGTAGCAGTTTGACTTTTTCACGCCCACGTGTGTAAATTGTTGCTGTAGATTTTGCTACATCTCAGGGATTGGAGTAGAGAAACTTCATGGAAATATCTCTTTCGAACAACTCGACCCCATGATAGAATCTTGATAGCCAATTGTTTTGTTGTTTTACAGAGGTAGAAAGTTCGCAAAAAGAATGAGGTGGTGCTGCGATCCAGTGAGCGACAAACTTGTGATCCAGTTTGACGATTGCTACTTCCTTTGATGGAAAATTGTCATCAAGATCGCGAAAGCCTTGGCTTTCGATTACATAGTCCAACATATTGCATATTTCACAACGAGGACGAGGGCTGTGACGAAAAACTATATGATTGGAACGATGTAGGACGTTGCAAGTGTTCTTTACAGGTACGGGGATACGACTGAAGACTTGGCGGCTTATATATGTTGTAGATATACCAGCTATCCCCCTCCACTCGAAAAATCCATTGGCAGGTGTGTTTGAGGGTGTGAATTTTTCACGTTTCGACGAGTTTAAACCAGATTATACGTGCCTCTTCTGTACAAATATGACCGTTAAAAGGCAAGTGTGCACGTGGGCGTGTAGTGGCCCGTGTTGACAAGCCCAAACCGGTTTAGAGATGTGTCTATTGTTATAAAACTGGATTCTATACATATTTGAACTGGTCTTCCAGTGTGTCGAATTCTTTTTGTACGTTAGATCAATTGCTGTAGTCTGCAATAACTTGTTTTGAACCGTCAATTTCCAGAACCTTGTCGTACTCGGCATAAACCAGACAATTGATAGTGTGTTCGAGTGCTTCTTCGAGACGAACCTCAATTCTTGAATATCCATGCTTTACAAGATTCCAGTGTAAGTAGCAATGTGCTGATAAATCTGGTGTAAGATCAAATGCAAAAAGACAGAATCCGTGTGCATAATCATTACGATCTATGTTATTTCCTTCATTGAGGAAATGAATACCACACCCCGTGAACAATGAGTGGTATGCATCAACGTAGAGGTTATTTTTAGTAAAATCTGGTTGAATAGGTTTCGATGGGATCTTCATGCCGCCCACATATAGTGAAAAGTGATTTTTATTATAAGTTTGAAATTTAAGTGGGGTTTTCAAGGCATTTCCGTTGTATGCAGCATTGTCGACAAATCCAATGATTATTCTCTTAGGTAGTTGTCCAAGTACTACATTATCAAGTATCTCGCTCTGTATACCAGCATGAATGGTTAGTGCTTTTACGTTTACTCTAGTTATAGGATATTTAGCTGTCCCTGGAGCTAGTGCTTTTGCGTGAGCAAGTGAAATACCAGGACTAATCTTTGCTCGATGAACTAAAAGTGATGTTTCTTCACTATGAATAGATACCCTGCTTGTAGGATCCATGAGACAGAAATCATCTTTGTAACGTACGAGTCGCAGTCGGTTCTCAACACCATTCAACAGGAAGTTATCCTGATTAAAGACATCACAGTGTATATGGCAAATCAAATAAATTTTTTTCAGCACCAAAATATGCGCGACGGTGTTTAAGTCCCTTATTTTCATCAGCAATGCCTTTCATCTGCCCGGGCGAATCATTTAACCATAAAGACGCTGCAAGATGACTTGACTTCGCAGCTGGTCCATAGTTGAATAATATTTCAATGTATGCTTTATAAGCATAAGCATTATTTGGTGGCGATACTAATTTTTGATTAAAATATACATCCACCTGATTAAACATTGAGTGTAGTATATTATTAACAGGAGCTATTTTAACCATAGAACTTTCATTGTACTTTGTTTTTTCGGGTGCTTGTAAGACTATCTTGAGATTCAGCATAGTATGTGCCAGGTCAATGTACTCATCTATATTGTCAGGAACGACAAATTCTATGGGTGAATCATCAGTGAGTGATGAAATAGTTTTGTAGTGAACCCATTGAGAACCCTCTATCGACGTTTGAGTTGGTGGTAGAGAAAATAGATCCAGTTCTGATTTAAGGCATTCACACGAGTGTGAGTGTAAGAAAGACATTTTTCGTCCATTATTATTATTTATTTCCGAAAATGTGAAGAATGTTCTTTTTCCTTGCTTTCGTACGTCTCTTTACAATTCTTTTACGCTTAATCTTCTTCCCCTTCTTCTTTTTCTGCTTCAGTTTGCTTTTTGATAATCTCTTTACTTTTTTTGACTTACTCTTCTTTTTTCCCTTTTTATTCTTCCTTGAGTTGTTGACTTTACTCAAGATACGCGATGCACCGAGTTCACTGATTGACTGAAGTCTCTACCTCTTAAGCAGCGATTTATACCCTGAACTACTCATGAGATTTTGCACCTACTCCATAGCACGTTTCTTTAAAATCATCCACATTATCAATATTATAATGTGCTCTTCTGAAAGTTTTTCTGACTGGTCTATGAAGATTAAGACTATCTTGACTTTTTAGCCAATTTACAATCTCTTTCCACGAAAACTTATTCTTCGCAGCACGTACAAGTTTTTCATTCCCTCCTTATGACGCCTGATGATGAGGATCATAGTATAAATCTTTCAATATTTTCATTTTTGTAGGCGAAAAGGTATCCAAGTTGACGTTTTACTGGACGAAATATTCAAAAGCCGCGAATTTTTCCAATATTGACTATTTCCCACGAGTTCTCGCGGTATGGATATTTCGTGAAGGAAATTAGAAAAATGTAGTCTTCCAGGAACGACAGCACTTTTTCTATGCCGTAATGCGTCATTTATAAGATCAATAATGCTAGAATTCTCCACACGACGTCCATCGATAAAAACAGCAATTTTTTTATTTCAATATAGTCTATCGTTAACACCCGATTTTTGTAACTCGTCCAGTAATAATTCCGCCTTATTTTTGTATGTTTTCGTAACCGATGAGACAATTTCCTCAATATTTACGGTTGTATAGTTTACAATATAATTCGTCTCCTCCACCTGTGTCTCATCACTGGGCATTCGCTTATTTGCTGTTGTTGGCTTTCGCAATTCTTCAGAGAAGAAAAGAAACTTTTGCAGGACCTGCTGATACATTTTCAATTTCTCACGATCATCCTTCACCAACGGTGAGTATACAATTTGACTTATCTCCATATCCAACCTACTAAGAGCGTTCCTTGGCATTTGAGTCGTTGGTAGAGAAAAATTAATACTTTGAACATCATTTTGCTGCTGTTGTGGAAAATGTTAAGCGATTGTGGTATTTTGTTGTTGTTGGAATTGTGGCAGGCGATCACTAGGTACGAGTATCATTTTTCGAGAGTGCTTCATGTAGTTGTTTACGAGGATCTTGTTGACAAAAGATTTGAAAGAAGTGAATCGATAATGGGTGCTAGTAAAAGTGGTAAAAATCCACCTTTTTGTACGATAAAATTTTTTTTACTTTACCATGTACCGCGCTGTGCGACAAGCTGTGCGACAAGTTTTGGATCAGCATTCTCAAGTAGTACTCGACGCTGATTAATTCTTAGATGGAATAAAGCACGCAACAATGCGGCGTTTTTCACACCAATTGGACAATTACGTGTTTTCGACTTCATCACAGGTGCACGACTGGAACAGAAGTATCACTGTTTCGGGCTTTTATACCCTTTGTAGGAACGTAGACGTAGTGAAATGGATCAGTGGGAAAAATAGCTGTTGTAAACCGGCAATTAAGCGATATATTACGTTGACCATGACCCTGATGAAAGAGATTCTGTGAAGTAAAAATTACACTCAAGTTTTTATTATGGCTACCCTTGGTGAAGAAATCGACGATTGCATTATTGGATGACTCATGCATCAAATTAAAAATTATTATTAATTTTGCTCGTTTATCATTGAAATAATCCGATGATTGAGGTAAACCCTCGCGAAATTCAATATTTTTTCCGTATTCCTCATAAGATGGTTGCCACTCGGAGTAGTAGAAAATGATACGTTGAAAAGCTATATCGCACAATTGCCCAATGTGACGAATACATTTTTTCACAAAAAATGTTTTTCCGCATCCAGTCGGGCCGCAAATCATCGATGTGAAGGTGTGCTTCCATCTTGAATCCATTTTTACAAATAAAATACGCAGCTAAAGTCTGCTTCTTTTATACAATTTTTTTCTTTGACTACCAGCCCGCCGCTTTTGAAAGTGGTCTCGTCGGCTTGTTCAGGGGCTAGTTAGCTAATATGCACCATCCCACACCGCAATCAGGATTATAAGCTCAGTTCCCTGGTTGCCGCGGCCGCAGAAATCAGCTGATAACAGCAAACTATCCGCTTCAGTTCGCAGTAATAGCTCGCACTGCTACGCCTATATGGCGTCCAGGAAAAATAGCTGATAACCTGGACGCCGCACCCACCCATGTCTCATATATCGGGTGAAGCTAAAAGTGTTAGCTCTTTGCCTTAAAATTGTAATTTTATAATCTAGTGATAATGAATTACACAAGGGAATTGGCTTGAAACTTTTTTTATTCAAATTTTTGTATAAAATAAAATCAGTAATGTTTTTTTTTTGTTTTTGTTTATTACATGCGTAGAAAAACACGATAACAAGTATAATTAAATATCTTCATAAAAATACAATAAATCTTTTCTTCTTAAAATCATACACTTACAAATATTTACAAATTTTCCTAAAACTTGAATCGCTCTTTATTTATTTTTTATTTTATTTTTGATGAAGCTTTTCTTTTTTTTAAATTATATCCTCATCTTCTTGCATGAAGGTTCCTCTGACTCTTCGT
The DNA here is from genome assembly GCF_010883055.1 of Belonocnema kinseyi. Lineage (NCBI taxonomy): Eukaryota > Metazoa > Arthropoda > Insecta > Hymenoptera > Cynipidae > Belonocnema > Belonocnema kinseyi. Next base: position 142,891,782 of record NC_046664.1, on the reverse strand, counting down.
CAATTATCATGATGTCATCATCATCATCAGCATCATCACCCTATCACTACTTGAGACTTTGCTCATTAGGTAAAGACATAATTCCCGAACAGCCTTTTTACAATACGCGACGACCTCGCCAGGCTTATTATTTTCCGGTGGAATTATTTGAATTTTAATCTCGATCCCGTTAAAGTTAAATTTTGGATAAAACCTTGATCGCTCATACTCTAATTTGTAATAATTCTCCCCCTCACCTGTTTGTTGTTGTTGCTTGTCGTCCTGTTGTTGATGTTGTTGGGTATGCTGTTGTTCCTGATATTGCTACTGTTGTTACTCATTGTGATGTTGTTTACCTCCACCCCCAACCTGCAGAATCGCTACGCTGTCTTCTCTCACTGTTTCCTCCTCTTCCTCCTCCTCCCTCACCTACTCTGCCTCAGGATGATGCAATAGATATGTTAATGCCTCTGCTAGTATGGCGAGGTTTTGATTATCTGTGAAATAGACATTATATGTTAGTAAAACAAATCTTTTTAACAGAATAGAACAAAAAATGAGTAGAACTAATAGCTCAAAAATTTAATTCAATAATTTCGACCATTGACATTATTCTAAATTTAAATCTTTTATAATTTCGAGAAAAAAATCTGCCTACGTCTTTTACGTATTTTTTAAATCTATAAAAAATAAATTTTTTAAAATTTTAATGTTCCATACTATTTAATAAACGGCTGTTATAAATAAAACTTAAGGGGAAAAGATCATTTTAAAATACGCTTCTGAGAATTATTTTTTTTCATAAGTGTCTAACTATATTTTATTTTTATTAGTATAAAAGACTTTAACTTTTTAGCAGATTCTTGTTTAAAATATCTATACATTTTCAAGAGTTTAAAAATCTTTACAAATTTTAATCTTTATTACATTTACTGTGTAAACTTCATACATTCTTTATATTTTAAAAGTTAGTTTAGTGGAAAAAATTGTTTTTATTCATTGTTTTTTTTCATTGATCGAACAAAATAAACTTTTTCACATTGAATTGAACAAAAATTAATGATTCACTTTTAATATATTGCAGGGGTATTAGGATTATTTGTTCAAAACTATCTGTACATTTTCGAATTTGAAAAATGTTATCATATTATAAGAAATAAAAAATGTTATCACATTTTTAATGAAATAATTACACTAAACCTTTAATACAATTGAAAATTAATTTGGATATTTTAAAAGCATTATGAGAGGTTAAATAATTTCAGATGCTTTAATTGCTTACATATTGTTTAAATCCTATTCAAAGCGACACAGCGAATAAAATTTAACTAATAAAATACTAGTACTAATTAATAAAAAATTTCACTTCTATTGTATTTCAGGAGTATTAGGATTACTTGTTTAAATCTATCCGTACTTCTTTTTTATTTCATCATATTTTTAAAAAGTAAAGTTTTTATCATATTTTTAATAAAATAATTACGTTCAGATTTTAATATATTTGAAACTTAATTTGATTATTTTGATTTATTAGAAAAAGTTAAATAATTTTAAACGTTATAACTGCTCACATATTTTTTTATCCTAGTCAAAGCGTCACAACTAATAAAAATTTTGCGGAAAAAACTCACCATGACTCTCATCTGTGCGATGCCAAAATTCATCCCCTAACGCTGATGGAACGACGTCCCATACATCATCGTGAACCTCACGATAGTAGTCTCTTCCTTGGTGCTCTGACTTGTCCTCGTCATAATCATCGTCATCAGCATCGTTGTTATGATCGTCGTCATTAGCGTATCCCTCATTCTCATCCCGAGACTCCTCTTCGTCGCATAGCATTGTTTCCTCTGACATCTCATGCATATGAACGACCTCTACGTCACCATCGTCATTACTAAAGTCAGGAGAGTAGTTTTGGTGAGTTGGTCTGGTCCAGGTGGGACCTCATTTTGTGGGTTGCGAACGGGCATCGTCATCACCTCGTTAAACACTAAAATTAAAATAATAAATGTTTACGAGTTTATATAATATTGCAAACACTTTTGAAACATTCGTTCACAGATGCACATATACATACACATACACAAACACACACACAATATCTCTCATGCACATTATATAATAATAAAAACCACTTATTAATATTTTGGTCAGTCATAGCTGCGACTTGACTGCTTCTTTGTAAATAATGGCTATAGGCGAGCTTTAATGCGCTGCTAGAAGCTACCAGTTGAGATATACGAAATATCTCTTCTGCATTACACATATGAAAAATATTTTCCATGTGCCACGTACACTCATCCGTCGTCAAACGATCACTAATTTCAATTAGAGCACGAATCACTTCCTCAACATGAACCATTTTCACTAAAGAAGTTTTTTGAAGTTTCTTAAAATTGTGTATTCCAAGAAGTTTGAACCAAAATTGAGACGTGAGGACTAGAGTGTGGGTATTTAAGAGCAGTTGATATTTACTCCTCCACCTGCATGGTTTGTGTTGTAGCTAAATTTTCACAGCAGGTGCTTCCGCTCTTCACAAAAGAAAACCTTAAATACAATTCGACTGAACAGCCCTTTTTTCTGAGTCACCCTACTAAGATCATAAAATCGATGTATTATAACTTGTTTAACAAAAGATCATACACTCGTTTTCAGTGATAGTTTCTCAAATCTAACAAAAAATTTCGTATCCTGTTATTTCATCTTTAGTTGAAAACCTTTTTGTAGACTTTTTGATAGTGAAATTCTATTATTTCATTTTCCGAAAAAATTTACCAGAATGGTTTTTTGATTTCAATAGCCGTAAGGTGGTAAAAACTGGGGTCTTGTATCTTGTTATTGTGTTTTTTGGAAATCTTTTTTCAGAATTGTCCACTGATCTTTTCGATAACCATCTAAGTAATTACTTTCCATTACAATTGATTAGTTTATGAATGCTCGTGCTTTTGTCATTTAACTTCTTTATTCATTGTACGTTACATACCTGATCTATGGCTTTAAAACTGAAAAACTTTTGTGTAATTTTTTGGGAAATGAATACTTTTTTGTAATTGTTACAAGAAAAAGATTTTTTTGTGTCAAATTCATAGAAAAAGAAATTCTTTTGTCTTGATTTATAACATGCAGGTGTTCTTTTGCGTAAATCACATAATCTAAATTCTTTTATATGATTTTAAACTCGCACGTGTTCTTTTGTCTAATTTTCAGAAAATTCACATTTTTTGTGTTAATTTATGGGATGTAGGTTGTCTATGGTGTAAATCAAACGAGTTATCGATTTTTTTGTATAACTTACACTACACACATATTTTCTCTGCTTGATTTACGATATGCAGGTGTTCTTTTGTGCAAATTACACGACATATGAATTCTTTTATGTAATTTACATAAATCATACATACTTTTGTCTGATTTTCATAAAATATCAATTCTTTTGTGTGATTTATAGGACGCACGTGTCCTTTTGTGTAATTTACATTGTATACATTTTTTCATTTACGATATGCAGGTGTTTTTTGTGTAAATTACATAACATATGGATTCTTTTGTGTAATTTACCTAAATCACACATTCTTTTGTCCGATTTATGTCAAATATAAATTCTTTTGTGTGATTTATAAGACACACTTGTCCTTTTGTTTAATTTTCCTGGAAAATTAGGATTCTTTTGTATGATTTCTGGTAGACATGTGCTCTTTTGTCCGATTTTTATGACATATGGATTCTTTTGTACGCCTAATGTGTAACTTCTAATTCTTTTGTGTGTTTTTCATGACATGTAAATTATTTTGTTTGATTTATAGGACACACGTGCTCATTTGTGTTATTTACTATGAAAAGCCTGATCTTTTGTGTAATTTCAAGAAATACGGTATTATATATTTTCTTAACATGTGGGACCTAACGTTTATTTCCACGCTTGTCTTATATGGTTCTCCCCTACCAGCTAATATTACCCCTACTCTGAAAAATGCTCACATATATAAATCGAGGTAACGATTCTATTCGAATCAGTTATGTTTTTATATCTGAACGAGCCACTATGTCGCTAGTTAACTTCGATTCAGCAGAGACAGATTCGTCGCAGGTTTTTTATTTTTTCAAAGCCAACGGCCACTCAAACTATCGAGGTTTCGTCTGACAAAAAACCTAATGCTTTTCAATAATATATAATACGCTACCCAAAAAATTCCCCTAAGTCATACATACTCTTCCCTCCACATCAAAAACGTTTTAGAAGTTGGAAAACTACCCTGAACAATGTAAAAATGATTCAAAACTCCGAATTGATTCCATATTCCAGCGGAAGATGTTCTGATGCATACGTTCACGTGGAAGGGTACTTTTGGGAATATTATAATGAGCGGGAAATTCTCAAGTGTCATGTAATCCATTTGGAATTCTAAATCATCTTTACATTGTTCAGGGTGGTTTTCCAACTTTCAAAACGTTTTTGATGACGCGGGGAGGGTATGTATGGTATGACTTCGGAATAGTTTTTAATTATATATATATATATGTGTGTGTGTGTGTGTATGCTTTTTGCACATATATAATTAAAAAATTGTCATAAGGCCAACCGCAGGATTTCGCCGGGAGCGGGTGCTAATCTGGAAAATTGCACCCGCTTCCAGCGAAATCGCGGTAAAATCTCAGCCACAACCACGTCTCACGACCGTGAAATAAGTGGTTACAGTCTGTAAAGGAATCAATACGACGATCCAGCAAAAGCCTCGTGCACACTAAGAACACGGAGCGACCCAAGGACAACGGCCTTCTGCATGTTTCCCGCAAGTGTTCTAGCACATTGTTGACACGCAGGGATGCTTTTTAGGCCATTAGCAAGTGAAAGCTTGGCACCTCCAAGAGCGCCGATGATAAGGACGATCAATTTAACAGAATATTCCGGGGAAAATCGATGCAACTCCCTTATAAGGTCTCGATACCTCTCTTTCTTTTCATTCTTCTTGGTTATGATGTTTTTGTCAGCTGGTGCCGAAAATTCGATAACGAACATGGTTCGCTTCTCGAAGTCAAAAAGAACCATGTCAGGCCTCGAGTGAGCAACAGAAACTATTGTCGAGAATATAAAGTTCCAGTATATGCGGCACTTCCCATTCTCGACAATTGACTCAATTTCCCGAGGAGCATTTAGAGGAGCGATATTAAGGTTAATGCCGTAGGAGTGACAGAGATGGTAATAAAGCACTCTTAGTGCCGCATTGTGTCTTCGAATGTAGGTCGTTCCCGCGTGAGTTGGACAACTAGATAGTATGTGAGCTAAATGCTCGGGGTGTGCATGGCACGCCCTGCAGCTATCATCGGGAATATCTTGGCTCAAAATGTGGCGACGATATGTTAAGGTGGAAATGACACCATCTTGGCATGCAAAAATGAAACCCTCCGTACCAGACTTCAAACCGGGCAATTTAAGGAAAGCAAACGTTAGCTCACAAGACATTGACTGATCCTTCACATTTCTGTGGAAGATACCGTGCATCCTCTTATCGAGGAGCTGTTCACGAAAGTTTTTCTCTTGTGCTTTCTTAATCCAAGCTTTCAGGAGTGAGTACTCGAGATAGATAAGATTTAATGCATTTTGCTCACCCCTAATACTGAAGTCAAGTCCGAGTGCTTCAGCAGCCTCCTCCGCTGCTTTGTACAGAAATGCTCCTTTGCCCACTTCTTCGTGATTCCTGACCATTTTAAGAAGAGGGTCTCTTCCACTTGCAACTCTAGGTGCTGTACCCAAAATAATCCTGTTGTGAAGACATTCAAGACTCAATATTCCGCGACACACTTGACGGCGTGAGATGTAAAGTCGCGGAACGGAAGACTTAAGATGCATGCTTTTGTTCATGTGCATAACCTTTCTTGTCCCGATATCAAGAGATCTGAGCTCGTTCTTCGTCCATGGAACTACTCCAAATGAATAGAGTAGTACAGGGATGGCAAGCATGTTCGTTGCAGATACTTTGTTCCTGGCCGACAGTTCGGAAGACTAAATCTGTCGGATGAGACGTTTGTATCTGCTTCGGAGAGTATCCTTTATAGATGTCACATCCTGCATGCGGCTCTGTGGCACGCCCAGGTATGTATAAGTCCCTCCAGCGCAAAGGTGTCGTATAGCGCTTCTATCCCCGAGCTCAGGATCTTCAGGGATGCCATTAAGTTTTCCTCGCTTCAAATAAACCTTGGCACATTTGTCTAACCCAAATTCTATTCCAATTTCCTTAGCATATCGTTCGACAATCCCCAGAGCTAGATGCAGTTGCTCTCTGTTTTTAAAATAGATCTTAAGATCGTCCATGTAAAATACATGAGTGAACTTGTACTTTCGATCTGCAGGTTTGCCGCACAAGTACCCGTCGGAATGGCGAAGTGCTAGAGATAGTGGCCATAATGTAAGGCAAAAGAGGAATGGGCTCATAGTGTCGCCCTGAAAGACACCTCTTTGAAAGGTGACCTTGTTAGTTGTCACACGATTTTTTCCAGATGAGATAGTAAATCTGGTTTTCTAAAGCGGCATCAATCTCTCTATGCACCCAACTATTTGCGGATGAACCTTTAAAATTTCCAAAAGACAGATGATAAGCCTATGGGATGTCGTATCGAAAGCTTTCCGATAATCAATCCTGGCCATCGATAGGTCACGCTGGTAGAATGCTGCATCTTTGCAGACACATCTATCGATGAGCAGGTTCTCCCGACATCCGGCTATGCCTTTCTTTGAGCCTCGTTGTTCATACATTTCTTGCCACACAGGTTCAATTGCCCGAACAATCCTATAATTTAGGATAGCTGTGAATATCTTATAAAGCGTGTTCAGACAAGTTATTGGCCTGTAATTCTTCGGGTCAGCTAAGATGCTTATTTTCGGCAGAAGTATTGTGCGCCCTTCCACCAACCACTCTGGAATCGGCTCCTCTGACTTCAAATATGAGGTGAAAATACGGGCCAAATGCTGATGCGTTGAAGAAAACTTCTTCCACCAGAAGGTTTTGATACAATTTGGTCCCGGCGCGGAATAGTTCTTCATCCCTCTTAATACTTTTTTCACCTCCTCGGTAATGATGAGTGGGCATTCTTTATCAGGTGTTATGAGGGCAACACATAACTCCTTGAAGCTATTTATATTTTCTGAGTCTTCGCCCAGTCTATGCTGCACTTCGTAGACTTCTCTCCAAAATACTTCGACCTCCTCTGGTTTGGGTGGGTGTTCGACAGTAACTGGAGGGTCTTAGAAGAGTCGAAATGGGTCAGAGAGAAATTGTTGATTTTCTCTGACCCACCTATTCCTCCACTCTAGACTTCTCTTAACGTCAGATAGTATCCGTATTCTCTCAACAATATGCTGCCTGATGGTCAGCAGCTTTAACTTCTTAAGTGTGTGATAACGGGTCCGGAGTTCGCGCGTGAACTTTCGAACCTTGGCGGTAAAATTCCTGCCAGATGTGATGTAGTCAATCACACACTGAATGTGGCACGCGTACTGTCTTGCCCAGCGTATCTTTATGGCAAGTTGATGCATTCGTCTTTTGGTCCTTGCATGCGGGGCTCTACAAGGATGGACGAACCCCTTTCCCTAGCTTCTCGTGGGAACAACAATGACAACACCAAACATAGTTGTAGTAAGTGCGGTT
>NC_046664.1:142863837-142884057 GCF_010883055.1 Belonocnema kinseyi | reverse complement strand
TATAATAGTGAGGAATCATTTATCTTCAGAAAAATACTGTTCATTTTTAAGAAAGTGCTTTTTACTTAATATTTTTTCATAATAACTTTAAAAATTTTTTACCTCTTCAAACTTACTGGTTGACATTATTGAATAGTTTTTTTCCGATGACTTCATGCAATTTTGGATCAATGTGAGTAATACAAAAAAATGGCATACTTGAAAACTGTTCCGCGGTATGCTGCCGCATAACGCCCGAGTGCAAGCGCGAGGACTCCCTCTACAACCGGCTCTGTAACTCAATGAATTTCAATTTGTCCATTTTCTTATTAGACATTTTTCATAGTGAAGAAGTCAAGCTTTCTTTTGAGACTATTAAAAAAAATCGTAGATGCCTAAATTGCGAAAGAAGTTAAATAAACAATTGATTTACTGAAAAAATTGTTTAAACAATTTTTTTCGTTATAAATAATAAAATAGGATGAAAGCGTGTAAAAAGCACTTTCCAAAACCCTCATAAAAATTTTAAATCGCGTAATTAGAAAGGAAGTTACAGGCGTTTGAAACTACCCCTGCAGGCATTGGGGTTGAAAATTCAACCCCCCCCCCTCACTTGGGGAGGTTTAGTAATCCTGGTCTATAAGTTTGTGGATTAACTACTGTTGGGTAGGCGAACATATTCCCAGAATTTAGAGACAATCGAAAAACATGACTTTTTGAGTTGGGGCAGTTGAGGAATAATGCCCCATATATATGTTCTGCTGCCCACATTCACGTAAAAGGGTAGTTTTTTGAGGAAACAATAATGAGGGGGAAAGTTTGAAGTGCAATGTAATTAATTTTAAGCTTTAAAGCATGTCTACATTTTAAAAGGTGGGTTTTCAACTCTTAAAACCTTTTTTTATCACTAGGAGAGGGTATGTATGACTCAGAGGTAATTTTTAGGGAACGTATTATATATTATCGAAGAGCAAAAAAGGAGCAACAAAATATCGACTAACAGTGTTTTCTAAGTTTTATTATTTGTTATGATTTTTTCATGCATACAGGGTGTCTGAACAGTCCCGGGATGGTTGGATATTTCCTCAGGTAAAATATTTATAAAAAAAATGAAGGTCACTTCTGAAGTAAATTTCAACGAGGAATTTAATGGTGACCTTCATTTTGACCTTGAAGTTGACCTTCATGGCTTTTTGAAGGTCAACTTTGTTTTTTTAAATGGAAACCCCCTTTTTTACATCTGCAATCGATAGAGCGGAAAATTCTACGTTCAGGTAGGTACCAAGTCATTATTCAATTGTAACGTTCAAGGTCAGTTAAAGGTTATTTTACATTAACAAAGTTAATCTTCAAGGTTTTCTCAAGGTTTTTTCCAAGCAGTTTACGTTTACGTTTAGCATCACCCAGGAACAACAACGTAGACGTAGTAAATTCTGTTCCCTTTGGGGTGCTTGATTAGCGTGAGTTCCCTTGCCTCTCACGTTTCGGCGTGCTTAATTAGCGTGAGTCCCCTTGCCTCTCACGCTTCAGTGAAGATGTTCGAACTGAAAACCCTGAGCTTCTTGACAAAAAGCTATGCGATTGTAAAAATGAGTTACAGCATTACGAATCATCTCCCTATCATTCAAAGTAGCCTGTTGCAGAATCCGATTCTGCAATTCGTCTAAGCTTTGCGATTGCGTTGAGTATACTCTTCTCTTTAAATAACCCCAAAGAAAATAGTCGAGAGGCGTCAGATCAGGAGATCTCGCAGGCCACTCGATTTCACCCCTTCCTCCAATCCACCTTGGAGGGAACTGAGTATTCAAATATGCTCGAACCTCCCTACCGTAATGAGCCGCTGCTCCGTCCTGCTGGAACCAAATATTTTGAAAATTATCGCCTGTAATCTCCCTTATTCTTGGTATAATTTGGTTTCTGAGAAGCTCTTCATATGCATCGGCACTGAGATTACCATCGATGAAGAAAGGGCCTATCAATGTATCATTCAAGATACCGGCCCAAACATTAATCTTTTGTGGATATTGTGTGTAACTCTCCAACATCCAATCAGGATTTGCGACGGATCAATATCTATAATTTTACCTGTTAACTTCACGTTTTAAAGTGAAAGTAGATTCATCTGAAAAGACTGTATTTTACAAGAAAAGAGGATCTCTATCAATTCTGTCCATCATAATTTCACAAAATTCAACCCCACGATCAGGATCGTCTTCATTGAGCTCTTGTATCCGATGAACTTTGTAAGGATCACTAGCTCGACGTAAACTAAGGTGTGGGTTTTCAACAAATGCTTGGGCTATGTCCATCTGCATTTCCTCAGATCCTGCAGATGTTGGCTGACCAGTTCTCTGAAGGTCCTTGATAGATCCATGATTCATAAAACGCCTTACAGTTATTTTAATTGTTGACTTTAAAGACAGGATTTAACCCTTCTCCATTACGAAAAGTGCGATTAAAAAGCAAACGAACTTGATCATAAGATCGAACTCGATCTCCCCAATCACGCATCATTAATATAGATACCTTCTCTCGTTACGAAAGTTTAGCTTGCGCCATAATAATCATTTAGCGAAAGATAGTAAGTATGTACTAGTAATACGTAAATTTAGTTTCGATTCATAATATGCGTATGGATAAACGGTATAGGACTTATGGTATCGCCTTAGCTATTGACTTAGGTATCGAAAAACAGTATAGGATTGTATAACTCTTCGGGGAGGAACAGAACTCTCACCAGAACACCTGGAACTTTTAATCAAAAATTTCCTTATGATTTTACAATATTCAAAACACTGTAACCAAGATCAATACAGAGCTCACCAATGAATTTCTTGTTGAAATTTACTTCAGGAATTACCTTCCCTTTTTTGAAAAATATTTTTCCTGAGGAAATATCCAACCGTCCCGGGACTTTTTAAACACCTTGTTTATACGTTCTGTTGCATACGTTCACGTGGAAGGGTAGTTTTAGGAATATTATGAGAGGCAAATGTGCATGTTTCATTTCATTAATTTTGAGTCCTAAATCATTTTTATATTGTTCAAGGTGATTTTTAAACTTTTAAACCGTTTTTGATCACGAGGGGTGAGTATGTATGACTTAGGGGCAGTTTTTGGGCAACGTATCATATATTATCAGAGAGAAAAAAAAGAGCAAAAAAATATCAACTGACAGTGTTGTCTAAGTTGGACTATTTTAATGCTTTTTTCATACAAATATATGTTCCGCTGTATACGTTCACGTGGAAGGGTAGTTTTTCGGAAAAATTATGGAGAGGAGGAAATTTTGAAGTGCCATGTAATCAATTTGGAGTTCTAAATCATTTTTGCATTGTTCAATGTGGTTTCCCATCTTTTAAAACGTTTTTGATGACGAGGGGAGTGTATATATGATTTAGGGGTAGTTTTTGGGTAACGCATCATATATTATGCTGCATACGTTCACGTGGATGGGTAGTTTTGGGGATATTATAAAGAGGGTAAAATTTTCAAGTTTTATGTGAATTATTTGAAGCCCTAAATCATGTTTACATTGTTAAATGTAGTTTTCCCATTTTGAGATATTTTTGATCACGGGGGTAGTTATGTAACACTTAGGGGTAGTTTTTGGGAAACGTAATATATGTCATCATAGAACAAAAAAAGCAAAAAAAATCTCCACATATCATTTATCGCATTATAATCATTTTTAGTGAGTTTCCATAGGTGGCGGCGCTGAGTGGACGGACCTCCAAAAGAGCTTTAACAAAAGAGAGGCATAATTACAAAATTAAAGTTGTCGGTCTCTTCACCTTTGATTTTAAAAGGTCTGTGCCCGAATGCGGAAGAAATTCAAAGACTAAGCGCGGAGTGCGATTGCCATCAGTCGCGTGCCGTAGGTGAGCTCAAACTCTCGAGCCAAGCTTTTTTAACGAATGAGAATTCACAATTACAAGATTACAGTGGTGGATGTTTTGAGTCTCAATTTTAAAATGTTTGCGCAGAATGTGCGAAAATATAAGGACCGAGCGCGTAGCGCGAGGTAAATACATAATCGAGCGCGAAGCGCGAGAACCAACAGTCGCGCGCCCTAAGCACGCTCAAACTTGCGAGCGAAGCGAGCCTCGCGCGCTGCGCGCGATAAGAATGTGTCCGCGTTGCGGGCAGATTTTTTTTCTTTATAAATGTAAAACTTTTAAGGTTGCAGTATTTTCAATCAAAAATTCTGCTATTATTTCGCAAGGATACAAATCAATAAATTTCCGAATTTATTAAATTGATCTCTTAAATGTGGAACGCTTGCAAAGATAAAATAAATCGAATTTAACCGATAAAGATTACATAATTTCGAATTAAAGCCTTCAATGATCAATTATTTTAAATTAAAACCATGAAAATTAGGACATTTTATTTTAAATATATATAATATCCTAGAAATGACCTCCAGTCCAAGTTAGCTAAATCAAAATTTACGAAATTTAAATTAGACCAAAATCCAAATTAAAAATCTCATTTAACGTCCAATAACCAAATTGATGCAAAATCCTCTTATAAAAAACAAGAATCCAACGACCAAATTTGGACCACAACGAATAAGCGAAAACCAAAAAAACCCTATTGTAATCTGAAAAAAAAACCAAAAAAATAACAACAAAAAAACAAAATAAAATTTTCGGAAAAAAATAAAAAAGAGGAAAGAAAAATGAGAAGGCAGCCAACCACATCCTCTTCCTTCTCTTTTTCTTTCTTTCATCTTTTTCATTTTTATGACCATCAAATTACAATAAAATAAAAATAAAAAACATAAATAAAAAACGACGGTATTTATGTAAACTGTGAGTAGCCCACGAATGAATAATAAGGAGACCTAACTCCATTCCCCCACTTGGCATTAGAAACATTACCGTAAGTGATACACACATTACAGGAAGATCTTAGATTGGAGTGTGCAGGTGCCAGGTGCGCAGTTGTCCTCTTCCTATACATGGAAAAGTGTGCGAGTGAGAAAGTTTGTCAAACTGACGTAAGTTGAGAGGTTCATATCAGGGATATGGAGAATTTGCTTTCTGATAATGATAATTTTGAATTATTGCACGAAAATCCGTTAAAAAAATTTAAAAGGGACACTTTTAAGATGCTTGACAATTGGAGAAAGAAAGGACTTCTGGGAAAGGATATAAGGTGGACTGATATTAACACTGAAGACACAGTTCTTGCAAGATGTTATGCGTTGAGAAAGGTTCACAAAGATGGTTATCCCTTAAGAATAGTTATTTCAACTATTAATACTCCCACCAAATTTTTAGAACAAAATTTTAATTTGATTCTAAAGGTCTCTATCACAACTTCTAAATACAATATCAAAAATAGCTGGAAATTTCAAAAAAGTATCATTCAAAAAAGGATTCCGGATGTCTGGTACTCCCATAGGTTCAGTCATTTCTCCGATTTTAGCAGAACTAGTGATGGAAGATTTGGAGGTTTTTGTTTTTGGGAAATTAGATTTTGTTTTGCCTTTTTATTTTCGGTTTGTCGACCATACCTTATTATGTGTTCCTCTGGAAAAGTTACAGATTGTCATTGATACTTTGAACAGTTTTCATCCAAAACTTCAATTCACTCATTAAATAGAACAAGATTATAAAATTAGTTTTTTGGACATAGAAGTAATTAAGGGTTGGAATGGCAATATTATTACCAATTGGTACAGAAAAGTACATATTCAGGTAGAATTTTAAATTTCCTTTCTACTCATCCCTTTCAAAACAAAATTGCAGTAATTAAAAACTTAGTTGACAGAGCTGTAGGTTCGTCCCATTGTTCATTTCACAGAAGAAATTTGAATATTGTTAGGAATATCCTTTTTCTGAATCATTATCCAAAACAGTTAATTGAGAAACATATTTCAATTAGAGTTCAACAAATCAAAAACAAAGACATTAATAATTTGCTTGTAGATAATCAGAAAGAGTTTAAGGAATATAGTTTGTTTAATACTTTTGTTCTTCCATTTTTTGGTCAAATTTCTAAAACTATTGAACTCATGTTAAAAAAATTTAACATTATTACTATTTTCCGCATTCCATTTAAAATGGATTCGGTGATAAATTTTTGCAAGGATCCTTTGGATTATTTTGAAAGGGGTGGTGTTGTCTATAAGATCACTTGCAGGATCTGTAGGATGAATTACGTGGGACAGACTGGCAGACTTCTTAATACTAGGATAGAGGAGCACAAAAGTGATGTTCGTTTGGGACGCTGTTATAAAAGTGTTCTTGCCAGACATACAAAGGCATTTGTTGATGTTGACCATGAGTTTAACTGAGATACTGTTCAAATTTTGCATAGTGAAAGTAATGAGAGAAACAGGGAATTCATGGAAATGCTTTATATTAAAAAACAAAAAAAGTTATCTATTAATTTAAAAACCGATTTGGATGGGTTGAAGAAAAGTTATGCTAATATGATTAATTACATATAACGTAGCTGTTTCATGAATTCTATTTTTATCTTTTACTTTCTCTATTTCTGATGTAATTGTGACAGATATTTATATTGTGTTTACAACAGATTGGCCTACTGACCCTCATTCGATTCTCAGGTATCAAAGAGAGAGCACCTGTTCGTGGGTGATGTCAGTTTCTACCACTTAAAATTTTTTTGCCTTGATAAGGATACTGTACGAGTACCGAAACGTTGGTAATGCAAATTTATTTATTTATGTTTTTTATTTTTATTTTATTGTAATTTGATGATCATAAAAATAAAAAAGACGAAAGAAATAAAAAGAGAAGGAAGGGGAAGTGGTTGGCTGCCTTCTCATTTTTCTTTCCTCTTCTTTATTTTTTTCCGAAAATTTTATTTTATTGTTTTATTTTTTTTTATTTTTTATTATTTTATTTTATTTATTTTTTGTTGTTGTTTTTTTGTTTTTTGGGTTTTTTTTTCAAATTACAATAGGGTTTTTTTGGTTTTCGTTCATTCGTTGTGGTCCAAATTTGGTCGTTGGATTCTTGTTCTGTATAACAGGATTTTGCATCAATTTGATTATTGAACGTTAAATGGGATTTTTAATTTGGATTTTGGTCAAATTTAAATTTCGTAAAATTTGGATTTCATATAATGGAAGTAATAGGACACAAGTTTCCAATGCGACGTTCTGTAGGTTTGCAGTGGGTGGAGAACACGGGCAATTAAGTGCTACAGAAGTTACCGTATGCATGCTTCTGTAGTTTCCCTGCCCATCGCGGATGGCGCTAAATTTCGCAATTTATTTCCCACGCAGTTGACCGAGCCTGGTCGTCAACAACCGCTCGTGCGCATAATCAAGTGGCACATCGTAAGATGGGGGCCCTCCCTACTCATGGAATTCTCCCCCCTCCCGTGGATTCAACCCCGCTTGCCCAAGTTTGGATGACATGCCTAGTCCCGTATTTCCTATGTCAATTATGTTACCCGACGATCAAGGAAAATAACAATAAACTAACAATAACTAATAACAAATCCAAAATTTTGTAACTCCAAACGATTTACATAAATTAAATTTTATACTTATTAAATATGAAATTCTGCTTTAATTTTTAGCACTTGAAGTTGATATGATTTGATTAGGAAAGTTTTTATTTGGAAAAATTTCAACTATTAAGCCTTTACATTTAAAATAAAACAATTTCAGAATTGTACAATTATTCAATTTTCGACATTATTCTATTTTTAATTTTAGGCCCTTCAGATTGTAAAGCTGAAATTTTGTTGTTATAGTATTTTGACCTATACTGTATATAATTTGTTATGCTTTCATGTTGAAACGGATTGTATTTAAAGTTGTTAAATTGTGAACAGTTTTATTTATATGATTATCGATTTAGAAGCATTATATACCTTTCAATGATTGCAGTTGCAAAACTAGATAACCAATATTTTTCCGATCCTGGCATTTTGCATATAAAATTCTCAAACAATCTAATGCATATTTTGTTAAAAGGATTTATTCGAAATCTCTTTTTTAATATAGTCTTTTTTTTAATTCTCTATATCCTCTTAGATTTTTTTAAGACCTTTTTCTGACCATATTTGTTTTATTAAATTTTCTTTAAAATAATACAATAATAAAACGCGTCATTTCTCAAAGAAAAATCTTTTGAATCAATCGAATTCCCACCAAAAGTCTTAAATCTCCATTTTCTACAAAACTCACTTTTATAGGTTTTTTTTACTTAACTTTTATTGTGCCATTAGCAATGATATTTTTTAAAGTTATTTTTATTATTATTCATTTACAAATAAGCATATACCTTTCTTCTGTTCATACGTCTTTCAGCGACAACTCATATGTTACAGTGCGAGCGAGACTGCGACACAAAATCTACATTTTCCCGGAATGTATTAATTTTTTTGCATGAAAAGTTTTTTATTTCTATTTGGCTCCCTTTATATCTCCGGAGCAAGTTTTTATTATTTTTCTAAATTACAGAATTGGTTGTAGTCTTTATCCAAAGACGATTTTCAAACCCCATAGAATTTGAACGTCCAAATTCTTAAATGATTTACTCGGAACATTTATAGAGAGTTCATCAACGAATAGAATAAGCCGTACATAAGAATTTCGCAACTTCTATTTGAACAGAAAGCAGAAGCCTATATCTTCTAAAGTTAGTAACAATTAACAATGGAAATATTATCCTCAAGTTTTGAGATCATTTTTGAATTTGAGATGACTACTAAATAGTGTACAACCTGAAATAGAAATTTAGTTTCAATTTAAACAATACGAACATGTATCAGTAAATGCATAGTTTTTAATATTTTATCTATTAATTTTTCATCTAAAATACCACACTGTTCAGTTCGAGGCTCAGTTTCTTTGATGTTAATTACAACGTTAAATGTTTACATTTTTAAAGTGTACATTTTTGAATGACAGGACTACGTGCACAGAAATTTCGGCATGCATTTCAAGAAGAAAGGGTACTATAAATCGACATTTTGGTACGATTAGCTGGATATTTCCGATACATGTTTTGTATCGTTGACAGGGGTTGAAGCCTTTACATTTTTCTTACAATTATTCAATAAATATATTTTATTGATTAATAGCTAAATTTATATTTATTTATAGCGAACAGAAAGCCTATTTTAGTAAATATTTCAATTGAAGTTAAGTAATCAATTTTAAACAACTGTAACCGAGAATCTTATTCTCAATTCATATTGACTTATTATACCTTATTATAATACCCTTTTATACAAGATAACTATTTGCTTTTGAATTGATAAAAATGTAAAGTATTGTAGGTAGACATGAAGGTTAAAAAAGGAAATATTTCATGAAAAACAACCAAATCAATGGGATCTAACAGGAGTATCAGAAGTGCTCCACCCTTTTGTCCCAAATATATATCTATTTTCTTTACGTCTCTAGGTTTAATGCTACAATTCAAAGGACTGTGTAATCGGGAAATTTACTGCAGTTAACAGAAGATATTCAGTAAAAATTTCTAGGACACTTTCCTTTCATTAAGTTCTAGTTTCTCCGATAGAATTTTAGATTTTAGAATTTAGATCTTTCAGACCATCCACATACAACTGATTTTTAAGATTTTCAGAACAGGCACCAAAAATAGTTTTCTGAAACCTCGTAGTGCCCCCCCCCCCCCCCCCCCCCCCCCCCCCCCCCCCCCCCCCCCCGGGCGTTACAAATTTTTTCAACTGCCTCGTATGTAATATTTATTTTTCTCTAGATCTTATTGAACCACCGACAGATTAGAAATGTGCATTATCATTAAATAATTAAATCCCCAAGATTAACTATTTTTTAAGTGCTTTAGGACGATATTACGAAAAGAATTGAAATAATTTGATGTATTCTTAAGTTATAAATATGTACATAATATATTTATCATAAAAATGGTGTTGTAATTTTTTCTGGATAATGTCAATTTCTCAACTAACAAGAAAAGCCATCAAAAATAAAACTCGAAAATGATTTGCAAAAATTATGAAACTCAATAAGTGATTTGGAGAGATAATTAGATATCTTTCATGAAATTTTTGTACAATAAAGATTATAATTAAATATGCTTGTGACTTCAAGACGTTTGAAACCAAACCTTTAAAATTGCACAATTTTAAACACAACCGTCTTGAAGTCCTCGTATTTCCTAAGTCAAATCACTTTAATTATAACACAAATCGATGGAAGAGCACAGTGTTAAACAGCTTAAACGATGGCTGAAATATAGGAAACGATCTCTAAAAGGAAAAAAAGTGATTTAGTAGAAATGTTAGTTGAGGTTGTGTTTGGCAGGTATTAACATTTTCCTTCTTTTCTAATATTTACTTACATATTAAATGAAGCATTGTTATCGGGGCTTCGAACCTCCTAAATGTTTTGATAAAAATAAAATCTATTTAATTCTTTTAATTGAGCACGCGAAACTATTATATTTACGTATCTATAACCAGTTTATAGGAAAGAAGTTAAATTTATTAGTACATTCCTTATACCAGAAAATCACTAACAAATGACTTTTTATTGTCTAAGCTTGAAAAAGAGAAGTGGAGAATGTAATATTTTGTTATTTTATACGTATTTGTATGAATATTAAATATTCACTCAAAAAAAGTTCTGAACTGCAAATCTTGAATAAAAGAAAATATGTATACCTGCCATACAAACCCTCAACTAACCTTTCCACTAAGTCACGTTTTTTCCTTTTAATAGTCGTTTTCTACATTTAAGCCATCGTTTCAGCTGCTCAATACTGTGCTCTTCTACTGATTTCTGCACTAATTTTGCACCTGGAACATCATCTTCCGTGAGTTTCGCCGAATTTTGTAGCATTTTTTAGAAGATGACAGGTGTGAACAGACGTGAATAATGGTCGCCTTGGTCGCCGTACTCTTTGCATTTTTTTCGCTTTTTTTTCTGAATAGACTTAAAAATGTTCCACCTTAAAAATCTCTGTTATTTACAAATTTATTTGTTCTTGCTATTTTTATTGACAATATTTTCCATACCCCTGAAAAATCCTTTATATCTCCATGGCTCATTCTAATTCTAAAACTCAATTAATGTCGAAATTTTCTACTAATAATTTTTTTAATTTATAATTTGAATACCACAAAAAAATCATTCTATTTGAAAAAAGATAAAATCAAAAACGTATATAATTATTTACAATATTAAGGTCTGTTCATTGCGGTTTACAAAATAATTGGTAAATTCTGAAAAAAGTGTCTAGAAATCTCTTTGTTTATTCTGCAATGAATAAAAGCTTTGAGAAAAGACTAATATATTTAAATTACTTTTTGAACTTCAATACAATGACTGTTTTAAAAGAAAAAAAAATTAATTCAAGGTTCTCGTGAAAAATGCAAAGGATACTTCTTTCTTGTATCAAGCTAAATCAGAAAAAGGGTGAAAATTGTTTAAAAACATTTGACTGTGTTTCAACAAATCCGTAGTAACTTTTTATTTCACCTACTAGTGGACCATGCTTTTTGTCCTTGAGTTTGTTAAGAACTGTATAATTAAGTCGCGTGCATAAATAAGGTAAACTTTTTTTCTCTGCATTTTTGAAAACAAAATTTTAACACTATTTACAATATGCATAGAGCTGTTTCTAAATTTTTTACCCAAAGATTATGAACCACATATTACGACACAAATTTTTAAGGCACCCGCTTTTGAGCAACCCATAATTATTTAACGTCATTTAAAGCTTAAATCCCTCATTGAAACTCGGGGAAACCCCACGGGAAATCCTGTAGGCCATTGTTCTAGAATCTCCCTACGGAAAGAAATCTCTGAGTTTTCTTTAGCGAAATAGCCTGGCCCATTTAAGTCCATAAACAAAGTCGATTTGAAAAAAAATAGTCTCGGAGATAGTTTGAGAGATTTGGGTCCTTTTCAAGATCCTTTTAGTGGTCCTTTTAAGAGTGGTGCGACGGTAATATAATGTTCCTTTTGTATTCGTCACGTACCAGGCAGGCAGAGTTATTTACCGTAGTTGGTCGTGGCTAATCCGCTTTCCCTTTTTAAATTTCTCTTCAAATTATTAACACTTTTTTTTAATTGATGAATTTCTCATTATACTTATTTATAATTATAACTTATATACTGATATACAATTTTCTAGTTGAATTCAAAAATGTTGTCTTTTTTGGCGTATCTCATTCCATTTACGAGAAACGTTCTATTAATTCCAATTTTAAGCATTTAAAAAAAAGTTAGATATCTGAATTCATCGAAACCCATAGATTCCGAATTATTATGTTTTAGACTGTTAACTATGAAATTAAAAAAATCTGCTTCTAAATTTTAATCCAAAAGCTTAACAAAGGATCCTTGAGTGTCGACTACGCTATTGAGATAGCCTTTCTGCTTGTTATTTATGATCAAATTCTTATTTCAAATTTGGAAAGGATATTTTAAAGCCTTCAGACCATTTAAACGAGCTTCCTGGACCTTTAAAAATATCTACCTGAGTGCCTGCGGAGAATTTCTCTGAGATTCTTTGACCTAAAGAATTTTTAGTATATACTCAAAGATTCTTTTCTGTAGGGCTAGTTCGAAGATTCTATATCCATCCTATAGTCCTTTGGTTTTATGGTCTATGTCTATGACTACTGAGTCAATTGTAAGAAAACTCGAAGAGGAGAAAGAAGGGCTAGGTAGGAGATCTTTGGTAGAAGTAAGTCAAAAATAACGAAATTAATAATTGCATATTGTTACGGGCAGACGCCAATTCCTCCCTAGCTACCTGGGTACGCCCCCCCCCCTGCAGGGCTTCGCATCACTCAACCCAACTGCCGCCGTCGATGCCAGTCAGCGGGAGTAATGTGAAATAAAATTTGGTATATAAAAGTCTTTGAATTAAACAAGTAGATATACTGGGGAAGTTTTGTCTATAGATTCCTGCACCGGCATTTACCGACATTTAGAAATTGATGTGACGTCAGAGATACTAGAATATTCGATGTTACATAATAATTTCCAGAAGTTTCGATGATGATGTGTTGTATAATTTATGGTAGTGTCACGGCCTGTGACCGTTATATATACAAAATATCTACTTATTTATGATAATAATCAGTTTTCAATATCAATTATATAAAATACTCAGAACCTATAAATTATCTTTACCATAAAAGTATTCTTCGAATATGTTCTCGGAGGAACACTTATCGATTAGTGAAGAGTTATCCGAAACACCCTACCATATCGACCATAGATAAATAAACCACTTTAATTATATATCCGAAGACTGAGTTATTTATAAATTATCATTTATTATCTTATATTATTAATCACCATGATCAATTATTATTAATTATTATTGTTGTCATGAACATTTAATATTTATATTCTGAATCATATTATACATTCTATGTCAAATTCTAAGAAATATCAAGTAATAGCAATGTGAATCATGTGAATGCACGGTCAATTATGTCATAACCAATCAGAAGGAAGCAAGCCCCACGAAAAAACACGCGAGGCCCATCTACTATGGCCCAATTGGTGAAAAGGCCATAAACGTCATAATGATATGTGGTTTTCGACTATCCCTCAATAGAATGCATTGCAAGGACCAGCGCTTGGCCTCCCACCGACGCAACATTCCAAGATCTGTGTCATCATGCCATAAATCAATGTCAGAAAATGGTCCACCAAGGGACTATTTTTCCTCCCCTGATCAGATTTCTGCCTATATATACCCACTTCTTGAAGGGTTAAGACAAGTGTATTTCTACCATCGTATCGCTGCGCAACAACTCTCCGGAAGTTTATAAACAGTTTATTTCTACCGCTGAAGTACAACTCTCCGGAAGTTTAAGAACAGTTGTTGAATCTTTGCAGAAGAACTGTCCGGAATTTTTAAAAAACAAAGTTTAGATTCAGTGAAACCATTGAACTGAGTAAAATATCATTTACCTCAAAATAAATAACTTTAACATCAGTTGGACTTAAACTCTGTGAGCCCCTTTAACAACCAAGAAAGCACTCCTAAAAAAACACACCATCAACCTATTGTACCCTTATACAATAGGCAAGGGAGGGATATCGACAAAGTTTACGAACCGAGTCCCTAACCAGGATTCTTCAGCTTCAACAAAGGGCCTTATTCCAAGCTGGAATAAAATCACAATGTTTGGTAAGTTTGAGAAAATATTATTACTATCCTTTATTTCTTTTTCAATATTACCTAAAAACTCGTCACTAAAGTCTTTTCCTTTTTTGAAAAGGGTGGACAATAAGACGAAGTTTCTCAAAATATTCTGGGAGTTCCATGGTGCATATGTTGAATCGAATAAAAAAACAAACTCACAGATATCACACATGTAAATTGATTTTTATAAATTATAATTGTATATCTTAACCCGTTCTAAATCAATGATTCAATTATCTCAACCTTTCGCTTTGTTTGTTCCTCAATCCATGCTTTCTAATTTTAAACAAAATTAGAATCAAAAAAGGAGGAAGTAGCGTAAGTTTAGCTATAATTATTTTATAGCAGGGTAAATGCCTCTCATCTCAGACGTAACAGTAGGTTATGGTTGCCATGAGTAAGATGATTGTGCACGTGTGAGTGTGTCTGTGTACTGAAGCGTGTGCTAACACATGTGCTATATCGTAAGCATG
Source organism: Belonocnema kinseyi (assembly GCF_010883055.1). Lineage (NCBI taxonomy): Eukaryota > Metazoa > Arthropoda > Insecta > Hymenoptera > Cynipidae > Belonocnema > Belonocnema kinseyi. Next base: position 142,869,449 of record NC_046664.1, on the reverse strand, counting down.
TAGCTTGTGCGTGTGTGCATATACATATTCATATGCTATATTAATTTTTTTAGGCTTGAATGTATGTATTTTATAGTATTCGTTGAAATAATGATGCTAGATAATACAAAATTTTTCACGGGAATTGCGAGCACGTGCAAAAATGTGCGATTGTAATAAGATATGACCTGCTAAAAGATAAGAGTTTCGCGAAGATGATGTGAATAGATGTGATGAGTTATTTGAAAATTTTTTAGTGACAGTTTTTTAAGGTAGCCCAAAGAACGTTCCAAAAATTTTTACATTTTTAATTGCTTCACTGGTACATCTTCCTCTATAATGTAGGATGGAAGCAGATTGAGCAAAAAGGAGGTTATCTGATTATTAAATTCATCACATCCTATTAAGTTATTGTGTTATATATTAATAACAGAATGTATTCAGATATTAGTTTTTATATTTACAAATTATTGTACATGTTTTAATTTAATTTTAGTTTAGTATGGACACAAACCAACCTTTATAGATACTCAATTAATGGTTTGAAGCCATATTAAAATGATATGACTTCTAAAACGAATTTCAAATAATAAGTGCTTTTAAATATTTTAATCCATTTTTAGATTTTCGCATTTAAATTTTTATTTGTCTTGGTTTCGACTCAAAGTTTAAACTTTCCGCATTTTACGCTGTTCAATTTTAAATTCACTTAAAATTCGAAATTGTGAAATTTATAGGGTTTCCAGTTTATTAAATTGTTCAGATATAAAACCTAGAATTTGAATTTACGAACAAAAACGATCATTGTATCAGGAACATATAGGTATAAATACGGATAATACTACTGTCTAAATCTCAATTAGTGCAATTTCACTGACTCAAATAGCTACAAATGGGCCATTGGCAATCAGTGAAAGGTTACTTATTGATTTAGTGAAATAACCATTTTTAAGGGTTGGCAGCACTGCCCATGCCAATTTAAAAATAATAAAATAATATTTTAGTACATTCAATCAAAGAATCATAGTAAAAACTTAATACTCATAAATATGATCATATATAAAAAAAGTGAATAGTTGCGATGCTTTTAAATGAAAAACAACTTCACATATCGCTTTTATTTCAAGATTGGACTGTCATGTACAAACCCTTTAAGTAAGTACTTCCTATACGAGTTAGAGTATATTTATCCCGTAGTTATTTTAGCAGACTTACAGCGCGAAAATTAAAAAAATTATTTCATTAAGCAATTCTTCTTGTTACCTAATTAAAAGAGTAACAAGAACGCTTAAATAAAAAATGTAGAGGTTAAGCTTCACAGGGTTTACTCTGGTGTTACTAACCTAATTAGTGAATAAGTCCGAAATCACTGATTAATCAGTGAAATGTGTAACTACTATTTCAATCAGTAAATTTTTCACTGATTCATATTTAGAAAGTATATATATTTTGTTGACAAAAAAACAATTTTTTGGGTCAAGAAAATATTTCATTGTTTGTATTCATACAAATATACATTATTTTCAAATAATATTTTTTTAAAGTTGTACAGATATATATATATATATATATTTAAAGAATTAATTAGTGCTGTTAAAAATAAATTTTTGAATCTATAAGGAAAGTATGTACTTGAAACATGTATTTGGATATAATTTTTTCATTTCTAGATTATTTTACATGTCTAAATTTAATTTGAGTTGAGTATGGACAAAGATCAATCTTAGGTTATCCATAAGTGTTTGCAGCCTACCTAACTGATAAACGAAGTTAGACTCCTTATATGGACTTCATATCAGTTTTTCACGCTTTTTATTAATTTCAAATACAACTACTCACATTTTGACTTTTCATGGTTTCAAATTGCAATTTGAACGTTCGAATTTTAAATTCTTTCACTTTAAACATAAAATTTGTTTTATTTATATGTTTTTCACGTCACAGAGACCACAGTCTTTCCCGGCTTTTCTGAGTTTCCCTTTTTCTCTCTAAATAGACGATATTTAAAAAGACAATATTTTTATCATGTGTGAAACTCACTAAAATTAGTAATTGTATGTAAATTATGTGTTATAATTAATTTGACGGTTGCAAAGTTAAGCTTTAAATTCAACTAAAATAATTTTTATAATTAAATTCAGATTCTTTGTTGAACTAACAATATAGAGTAAAACATACGAGTATACCTCTAACTGCATCTTTGGAAATAATAAAATGGATCTGTATAATATTATATCACTGCAAGGAAATTCTTTATAAGTAAATAAAGTACAAAAGAAAAATCAATATACTGCGTCACACAGATATAATTGTAATAAGTGCAACAAGTTCGCGCTAAAAATATTTTCCATTAAAAATAAATACTCTTAAAATACTTGGATGATAAATTTTTTTTTAATATGTTGAAAATGTAAAAAGTGGAGACATAAGTTTTTATTAAATATAAAATTAAAACAGTTTAAAAAATATATAGTATTTAAAAAAAATAGTGTTACAAGTAAAAACTTTTAAGTGAAATATGCGAAGCCAAATTATTAAAAATCAGAGTACTCCAACATGATCAACTGCAAATTTAAACGTTCTCACTTCGACGATTTAAAGTCTAACATTACAAATTGAGTCACTTGAATCTTAAATCTGTGTATAGAAGTGTGGTTTCATCTGATTTTTTTTTATTTTAATGCTCGTTTAAGGTGAATGTCCCAGTAATTGTGACGGTCCCAGTAATCGTGAAACTTGGTTATAATTTGAAGATATTGTTAAAAAATATGTAAAATGTAACATTTGATGACAAAAACAATTTTATTTTAGTGTATTCTACATAGAATAAAACTCACATTCATTGAAATTGAATAAAAAGAAGAAAAGCTGGCATCACGATTACCAAGACGTTCACCTTATTTGACTATTTTCAAACTCGAATATTTCCAATTGCAATACCATTTTAAAGCTAAAATAATTTTTCACGGTATCTATAAAAAATAAAATATTTTTATATTAAAAAAATTTAAAGTGCTTATACTTGAACTACTTTTAATTTGGATTGTGCAGCATTTTTGGATCAACGCTCGGAAACGCGTGCCTTCACTCAAGCATGCGCGTTTACATAGGAGTGGCGTTTGAACTTGCGAAATGGGAAGTGGAACAAATGATGATGATTCTGCGATTAGTTACATAATAAAAATAATTATAATATCAAATAATATTAGAAATATATAACAATTTTTTAATTATTCATAAAAAAGGTCTTCTTCTTCTTCTTCTGAAGAAGAAGAAGAAGAAGAAGAAGAAGAAGAAGAAGAAGAAGAAATGCGAGAAATATCTGTAAAATTAATCTGAAAAATTCGTTCAAGATGAAAGAAAAATTAGTAAAAGGAGTAGAGTTCCCTTATTCACTTATTTTGAAGGGAATATACGTGAATATAAAACCACGTATTTAACTGGGAAAATATTATTTTATTAGTAAAATGTGTAATGTACATATACGTATACATGAACATGTTTTATAATATTGAATTACTTATCCAACTATTATGAGAATCGTCGAATCCCAACCACTTCATATATTATTTAAATTCACGTTTTCTTACTATTGTTTCTGTTAGATAAAGGTCAGAGAATTCAAATTTTGAAAGATCTTACTCGTATTTAAAAACTTGCTGAGTGAATTGAAAAAGATCGAACGTACGAACGAATGGACTGATTCCATATATCTCTGTCCTCCTATTTCAAACTATGCTTTCTATACTTGCTCATTCTAGTCGCGTTTCCCTTTTTTTGTGACCATTCCGCAATTCCTCTTAAATACAAAAACCCCTCTTCGATATCCCTACTAGTCCCACGCTAAGCAAGGTATATATGCATATGTCGCGCTCTCTCTTTCTCCCTTTCTCTTTATACCCTGCTCCTAGGCGCTCATGTTTTGGTTTAATACCAATATTTTAATGTTTTCTTTTATAATGTTAAGTAATGCGAGTATGTCAAAATGAATATTCTGGTTCTAGTAGCAGTATGACGAAGAGAATGCACTAATAAGTACCGGTGAATGATTTAAGTAAATATTATCATCGGAACTGTGATTCTGATTGCGAATGCCTATTATAATGAGAATGCTGACTACACTAAAAAAGTAAAATGATTTCCTATTGAAGCTTCACAATCATAATTTCAAGAAAAAATAGCTTCTTTGAATTAGACATACGCTTATTTACTTATAAATCAATATATTTTGATATTTAAAATATATACTAATATTATGAGGATGTATATAAATATTAAAAAGGATCATTTTATATATTATTATTTAATTCCACATTTTATTACTAACTTCTTAATCAAATAAATATGAGAGTATTTAACTTTGATTTATTTAACTTATTGTACAAATTTTTATTCCCCAATTTGGGAGTTTGGTTAATTCCATCTCAAAATTAGTAAAATTTGCCAAGAAGGAACCTAATATTAATAGTTTAATACTGTTTTACAAATAGCTCATTTCCAAAGGTCTTCAATAAGATTGGCCGCAAGTGATGGGAAACCTGGAAATAAGTAAAAAGTAATGGAGTTTCTCAAAACATCACTTCAAACAACTGAAAAGTAATAAGTTTAACATTTTTTCTTTGATTTATTAAAGATTCTATAGTTAGAGTGTTAAGGGATTCTAATTCTGGTGTTTAAGGCCATTTGATGAGTGTAACAGCTGGTCAAGTCAGCCCTAAGATCAATATTTTCACCCATATTGAAAAATAAAAGTTTAAATAACGCGGAAAATTTTTTCGGGAAATGTTAATAAATATTAAAGAATCGTTTGTGGTCTTGCAAAAAGTTGGAGGAAGAAAAAAGTTTATTTATGCAAATAATGATTATCGACGGACACATTTAGGTTATACAACAGAAGTTTGACTTATAACCATGGACATAGGAAACACGGGACTAGGCATGCCCTCCTAAATTAGCGAGCGGGGTTGAATGCACGGGAGGGGGCAGAATTCCATGAGTGAAGAAAGCCGTCATCTTACGATGTGCCATTTGATTATGCGCACAAACTGTGCATGAAAATATAAACATGTAGGCGCTGCCATGTTTGTCGCGGGACATCAAAAGGTGGCGGAACTCCCCCCTCATTGCATCACTCCCGCAATGGCATGCCTAGTCCGTTGTTTCCTATGTTCATGCTTTTAACTTTCTCTGACGGTAATCATGCAATCCGTTTTACGCACAGACCCCTAGAAGTTCGAAGTTGTCATGGACATAGGAAACATGGGAATAGGCATGTCATCCTAACTTGGCGAGCGGGGTTGAATCCACGGGAGGGGGGAGAATGCCATGCGTGCGAAAGCCACCATCTTACGATGTGCCATCTGATTATGCGCACAAGCATTTTTGCCGGAAAACTGTGCATGAAAATATAAACATGTGGGCGCTGCCATATTTGTCGCGGGACATCAAAAGGTCGGTATTTCTCCAAAAAAGAAATTAAAAAAAAACTTTTTTCACTATTCTAATTATTTAGGACCAGAGACAAATTATTGCATGCCTATGACAAAGCCACCGAACGCGTCCTCGGGTTGCGGATAGAGGGTCCCTGTACCAAGGGTTTCTGCTGAATATGGTTACAAAAATAAATAGGCAGT
>NC_046664.1:142858231-142863737 GCF_010883055.1 Belonocnema kinseyi | reverse complement strand
TCTGCGTTTATCACGATACAAGCTTATTGATTGTTATAGACATGTCAGCTACCATATTGTCTTCTTGCAATGCACCCGTGTGGAAATTTTGTCATGGCGCTGGCTGGACCCAAAATAGGAAAGTCTTAGCCCCAAATTGTGGATTTGGACAGGACCAAACCATAAATGAAACGCCTGACCCGACTAGATTCTAACTTGCAGACTGACTTGGTCCCAACTTGGCTTTATTTACTTTTATAGTCTCAACGAGATTAAAAAAAAATGTTTTTAGAAATAAAATATGAGTGAAAACATTTGTAAAGGTAAAATTGTTTATTTAAAAGAAGCATTTCAATTAGCTGAACATTTAAAAAATCTTATTCCTAAACCGGATTATTCGTCGCTAGCCTCATCTTTCGGTTGCCATTCCAATCTTCGGAATTAGTGAAGACCGTTCCAAGATGAGAAAAGACTTCATCCTCAGTGGACATATATTTTTCACAAACAACGCCTGTAAAATGAAATAATTTGAATGTTAAATTAAAGTTGAAGTTAAATCATAATAATTATACATAATCATTAATTGCTGTAATAATTATTTTCTTGCTGAGAGTATAAGAGTACATGTAAAAGTCCTTGAAAAGTAATTTATTTGTTATTCTCTTTATAGCTCTGCCATGATTTGGAAGAACACCGTTAACTGCAAATCGGATGAGTCACCTGAAAGTAGTTAACGGTAGGCGGCTCAAGTTACTTACCCGAAATGTAGTTAACGGTGTTCTTCCAAATCCCAGCAGAGCTGTAAATTTCATATAGCTAATTCTCTTGACATTTACTTTTTGATGATACTGGTGACGGATTTTTGGATTGGATTTCCCCTGTCACAAATTAGATTTAATGAATTTTTCTGCAAAAAATAAAAAAATATTAATAAAAACAATTCATAATATATTTAGTTCTTTTTTTTATTTAAAGTTGCTGATTGGTCGAAAATATTGTCGTTGGATGAAGTTTGGCGCAGCACAGGACCGTGCATTGTGTCGCGAGTGCCCGAATGATGTGATGTTATCGCACTTATCAGAATTGATTTATTTATAATTTATTTAATTATAATTTATTGCAAATGATTATAAAAAATGGTGGCAGCCTATGTAGTTTGTGGGCGTTGTCAAGACGTTTATACGGGGATTTATTTTCATACGTAAGTAAAGTTATTGAGTATAGTAAAATAAAAAATGTTACAACAAAAACAAAACCTCAAAAAATGAAGTTTTGTACCTATGCAATACAAATTATTGTTTTTTATGTTATAGAAATATTGTTCAAATTTTTGACAGTTTTTACATTATTTTTGAAATCACAAAACGATTATTATTGTAGCATTTTCAATCCAATTTCCAGAAGAATTCAAGGTTACCAAGTTTTTACAATAATCTATCTGAAACAGGTTATTTTACATGAATGTTCTTTAAAATTCAATTTATTATAACTGCAAATTTCTAATGTATTGTTTATTTTTTTTTTTTAATTAACCTTACAGATTATTTAGGCAATACCCGGGGCCACTTGACAGAGTCCTGAAATAGATAAAGGCAGGTTTACGTCTCATATGTTCTTTCTCTCTCTAGAGCCCATTTCAGTTCTCCCCAAAGCGTTACCGGTCCATTTCTATATGTCGATGGTTTAAACTAGATTTAAGATATTAATCCTGTTGTAACCATTAAATAATTTTCCAAGTCGGGGCCAAGCTTGCAAATGGGCAAACATTTGGCAATTTGCACACGAGCAATGATAGCAAACATCGAAATATTATAATATAATAAAAGGCAGTTTCAGCTGACACTACTTTCTAAATATGAATCAGTAAAAAAATCACTGATTGTAATAGTAGTTAGACATTTCACTGATTAATCAGTGATTCAGGACTTATTCGCTAATCAGTTTAGTAACACCAGAGTAAACCATGTGAAGCATAACCTCTAAAGTTTTAAGTCATGCCTTGTTGTTACTCTTTTACTTAAGTAGCAAGAAGAATTCCTTAATGAAAAAAATGTTTTTATTTTCGGGCTGTAAGTATGTTAAATTAACTACGGAATAAATATGCTCTTCTCGCACAGGAAGTACTTACGAAACGGGTTTGTACATGACAGTCCAATCTTGAAATCAAAGTCATATATGAGGTTGCTTTTCATTTAAAAGCATCTAAACTATTCACCTTTTTTAATATTTGATCAGATTCATGAATTTTAAGTTTTTCCTATGATTCTTTGATCGAATGTACTAAAATATTATATTATTATGATTGCTAAATTGATATGGTGCAGTGCTGCCAACCTTCAAAACTGGTTATTTCACTGAATCAATAAGTAACCTTTCACTGCTTATCAGTGACCCATTTATAGCTATTTGAATCAGTGAAATTTCACTGTTTCAGATTTAGAAAGTACATAAAGACAATTTTATTCCAAATATCAAAAAAGTTAAAACTTAAGAATAATTACAAAGAAACAACAAATTTAAAACTGAAGAAACACTATATGTTATTTATAAAAATTATAACATATAAAATGATCTTTTTTACATTTATATACATCCTCATAATATTAGTGAATGCACCTTCTTAACATTAAACGTATATTTGTAATATCAACAGATATTGATTTATAAGTAAATAAGTGTATGTCTAATTCAAAGAACCTATTTTTTATTGAAATTATGATTGTGAAGCTTCAATAGGAAATCATTTTCGTATTAGTTAACATTATAAAAGGAAACATTAAAATATTGGTATAAAACCAAAAAATGAGCGCCAAGGAGCAGGGTGCAAAGAGAAAGGGAGAGAGAGCGTGGGACTAGTAGGAATATCAAAGAGGAGTTTTTGGAGTTTCGAAGAATTGCGGAATGGCCACACAAAAGGGAAACGCGATTAGAAAGAGCAGGTATAGAAATCATAGTTGGAAATAGAAAAACAGAGAGGTATGGAATCAGTCCATTCGTTCGTACGTTACATCTTTTTCAATTTACTCAGCAAGTCTTTACATATGAGTAAGACCTTTCAAAATTTGGATTCTCTGACCTTTATCTAACAGAAACAATAGTAAAAAAAATGTGAATTTAAATAATATATGAAATGGTTGGGATTCGACGATTCTCATAATAGTTGGATAAGTAATTCAATATTATAAAACATGTTCATGTGTATGTATGTGTATATTACATATGTTACTAATAAAGAAATATTTTCCCAGTTAAATATGTGGTTTTATATTCACGTAAAATCCCTTCAAAATAAGTGAATAAGTGAACTCTACTCCTTTACTCATTTTTCTTTCATCTTGAAAAAATTTTTCAGATTTATTTTACAGATATTTCTCGTATTTCTTCAGAAGAAGAAGAAGAAGAAGAAGAAGAAGACCTTTTTTATGAATAATTACAAAATTTTTATATATTTCTAATATTATTTAATATTATATTAATTAAAATTTGATATTAAAATAATTTTTATTATGTAACTAATCGTAGACTCATCATAATTTGTTCCACTTCCTATTTCACAAGTTCAAACGACACTCCTGTACAAACGCGCATGCTTGAGTGAAGGCACGCGTTTCCGAGCGTTGATCCAAAAATGCTGCACAACCCAAATTAAAAATAGTTCAAGTATAAGCCCTTGAAATGTTTCTGATATTAAAAATATTTTATTTTATATAGATACCGTGAAAAATTATTTTAGCTTTAAAATTGTATTACAATTGGAAATAGTCGAGTTTGAAAATAGTCACATAAGGTGAACGTCTCGGTAATCGTGATGCCAGCTTTTCTTTTTTTTATTCAATTTCAATGAATGTGAATTTTATTCTATGCAGAATATACTAAAATTAAGTTGTTTTTATCATCAAATGTTACATTTTACATATTTTTTGACAATATCTTTACATTTTAACCAAGATTCACGTTTACGGTGTCCGTTACAATTGCTGGGACATTCACCTTAAACATTTGTAAATTTGATAATCGTAAAATAAAAAAAAATAAGATAGAACCTCACTTCTATACACGGATTTAAGATTCAAGCGACCCAGTTTGTAATGTTAGACTTTAAATTGTAGAAGTGAGAACTTTTAAATCTGCCGTTGATCATGTTGGAGTAGTCTGATTTTTAATAATTTGGCTTCGCATATTTCACTTAAAAGTTTTCACTTGTAAGACTTTTTTTTAATACTATATATTTTTTAAACTGTTTTAATTTTATATTTAATAAAAACTTCTCTCTGCACTTTTTACATTTTCAACATATTAAAAAAATTTTTTTATGATCCAAGTATTTTAAGAGTATTTATTTTTAATGGAAAATATTTTTAGCGCGAATTTGTTGCACTTATTACAATTATATCTGTTTGACGCAATATATTGATTTTTCTTTTGTACTTTATTTACTTACAAAGAATTTCTTTGCAGTGATACAATATTATACAGATGCATTTTATTATTTCCAAAGATGCAGTTAGAGGTATACTCGTATGTATTACTCTATATTATTAGTTCAACAAAAAATTTGAATTTAATTATAAAAATGATTTTAGTTAAATTTAAAGTTTAACTGTGAAAACGTCAAATTAATGATAACACATAATTTACATACAATTACTAATTTTAGTGAATTTCACGCATGATAAAAATATTGTTTTTTTAAATATCGTGGATTTAGAGAGAAAACGGGAAAGTCAGAAAAGACGGGAAAGACTGTGGTCTCTGCTACGTGAAAAAATATAAATAACACAATATTTATGTTTAAAGTGAAAGAATTTAAAATTCGAACGTTCAAATTTCAATTTGAAACCATGAAAAATCGAAATGTGATTTTTGGTATTTGAAATTAATAAAAAAAAGTGAAAAACTGATATGAAATCCATATAAGTGCTCGCAATTCCCGTGAACAATTTTTTATTATCTAGCATCATTATTTCAACGAATACTATAAAATACACACATTCAAACCTTAAAAATTAAATATAGCATATGGATATTTATGTGCACACACACACACACACAAAAGCTACATGCTCATGATATATCACACGTGGTAGCACACGCGTCAGTCAATTCGAGGTACAGAGAGGAGTTGTCATGTAATTTCCTATTGTCAATCCTAATTATTAATTATTCTTTCTGATAATAACGATCTATTTAAATTTCTAAATATACTGAATGTCTTATCATTTGACTTATTTCAAATGTTTACCGCTCTTAAAACTATTAACTGTTAAGTACTCAGTAATAGGGTGCTAGCGCCCTGACATATTTTTCTAAAACAGCGCATGTTGTTACAGGAACTAAGCTTGCCATCCTTACTTGGGCGGGCGAGGTTGAATCCACGGGAGGGGAGAGAATTTTATGAGTGGGGAGACCCGCCATCTTACGATGTGCCACTTGATTATGCGCACGAGCATTTTTGTCGACAAACTGCGCATGAAAATATAAACTCGTGGGCGCTGCCATGTTTGTCTCGGGACATCAAAAGATAGCG
>NC_046664.1:142856570-142858131 GCF_010883055.1 Belonocnema kinseyi | reverse complement strand
CGCCCCCACTTGCCACATCTAGGTCATGACATCTTTGACGGGACCCACAAGTGGCTAGACCATGATCATGTATTTATTGATTCGTGGGCAGCCCAATGCGTCCACACTCTTTCTGTTCCCTTGGCATTCGGAGGGGTATCGTAGTTCAAATAGATCCAACAGATGGCGCTCCGATCAGGTAGGCCTCACTTTGCGTTGTTATGTATAGCAAAAAGACTGAAATTCATTAAACGTTCGGAAAATTTAATATAAAGGTGAGTATTTTTTTTTTTAAATTTGAATTGTATTCATATGTTTCTATTGTTTATTTTTACAATATAATTGATTAATTTTTTAAGCAATCGTATTTGTTACAAATTTCAACATTGATTGATCATTTTACTTTACTTATAATAATAATAATCATATTTAAGCATTGATAATTCGTATTCTAATATACTTTTTAATTAATTTATTTAGACATTTCCGCTCTCTAAAAATATATATTTACACATAATTTATTCATAATCAGGGTTGAGACTTGAGCGGGAAACCAGGAAAGACCGAGAAAAGAGGAGAAATTACCGGAAATTAAATTAATTTTTACTTTATTTACAGTTGCATAGCATATGAGTGAAAATAATGATCGTTTTTATTTTACAAAAGGGAATTGGCAAATAAATAAAATTTCCTTTCGGACATGGAATTTTTTATATGAATCGCAAATTTAAAAAAATAGAAACTGAGATTTAGAAGGAAAGAATTAAAAAATCCCGGTTGTAAGTTTTTTTAAATTATTAGTCAGAAATCGAAGGATTAAAATGAGTAGCTCCGGGCTGTACGTCATACTATAACAGTAAATTGCTTATTTTTCAACCAAAGAAATTAATTTTTAATGAAAATGATAAATCTTCAAATAGAAAAATAATAATTTTCAACAGAGGAGTTTTGTTTTTCAACCAAGTAAATTTATTTCTAGCCCAAAAGATTAATTTTAATCTAAAATGATGAATATTTAACTGGAACACTTTAATTTTTAACAAGAAAAGGTCAATTTACAACCCGAAATAGTTATATTTTCTACTGAAATAGTTAAGTTTTTAGTTCCAAAAATGATTTTAGAGAAACTAGTTATATTTTTTTAATAATATGACATTTCATTTATCATTATGAATCTTCCAACAATAAAATTAATTTTCAACAAAAACAATTTAGCTTTCAACAGCAAGTAGTTGCATTTTCAAGAAAAAAGGTACATTCTTAACGAGATATGTAAAAAAAATTATATTATAATTTACAAATATTTCCTTTTCGAAATACTATACTTCTGCCCTAAAATTTACCTGAAGCAATCTCGTTTTTTAAATTTCGGAAAAAGGAACTATCAAATTGTGACGAAATTTCACTTGGAACAGGGATTTTTTACCAGGTGTATACATATGAAACCGGTATTTTTTCAAGAAAAAAACACATTTATTTTAAGAGAATTATAACAAATATTTTATTCAAAGTATGCGCCCTCGCTGGCTACACATTTTGTCCACCTCTCAGGCAATTTATGGATACCTTTCCAAAAAAAGTC
>NC_046664.1:142855227-142856470 GCF_010883055.1 Belonocnema kinseyi | reverse complement strand
AAAGAAAGAGAGGTATCGAGACCTTATAAGGGAGTTGCAACGATTGTACCCGGAATATTCTGTTAAATTGATCGTCCTTATCATCGGCGCTCTTGCAGGTGCCAAGCTTTCACTTGCTAATGGCTAGAACACTTGCGGGAAAAATGTAGAAGGTAGTTGTCCTTGGTAGGCATCAGGTAGGCCTGGTGTTGAATTGTTATGTATAGCAAAAATACAAAAATTCATTCAAAACTTGATACTTTTTATAAATATAAAAGGAAGAACAAAGTTTTCACTAATAATAAGAGCAGCTGTAATTAGTAATCCAAAAAAATCATGAAACATGCGATTTAATATTAGGAAAATTGAATAGAAAGATAAGTATTTAAAAAAACAATTTGAATTGTATTCATATTTTTCTATTGTTTATTTTTCTAATCAAATTAATTATTTTTTTAAACGATTGTAATTGTTGCAAATTTCAAACATTGATAATATTACTTCATTAATCATAATAGTAATAATAATATTTAAACACCAATAATTAGCCTTATAATATACTTTTTTATTAATTTATCTTTACATTTCCGCTTTCTAAAAAATATATATTCATATATAATCTATATATATAAACTATATATGAATATATATTTTTTAGAAAGCGGAAATGTAAAGATGCACTAATAAAAAAGTATATTATAAGGCTAATCATTAATGTTTAAATATTATTGTTACTATTATTATTATTAATGCAGTAATATTATTAATCAATGTTTGAAATTTGCAACAATTACAATCGTTTATAAAATTAATTAATTTGATTAGAAAAATAAACAATAGAAAAATATGAATACAATTCAAATTGTTTTTTAAATATTCATCTTTCTATGGGTGGCCACTTTAACGGGAGACCGAAAAAACCGGGAATTTACTTCTGATCCTAGCAAAATTCAATTTCTCAATATTTCAGTAATTATTGTCAATTTAGAACAGTAATTTTTACTTTATCTACGGTTGTAGGGAATATTAGTGAAAATAATGATCGTTTTTATTTTAGGACAGGGAGTTTCGGTAAAGTAATACAATTTCCCTTGGGACAAGACATTTTTGACATGGGATGGGAATTTTTTTTTATAGAATTTAAAGTGGAATTTAGAAGCAAGGTGTTTACCAGGTGTATACATATGAAACCGGTATTGCCATCTAGCGGCCAGTAGGCACACTTGTAGGCACTGTCGGAACTTACCATTTGTGCTAATTGGCG
>NC_046664.1:142836070-142855127 GCF_010883055.1 Belonocnema kinseyi | reverse complement strand
CCCTAGGAGCATTTAGAGGAGCGATATTAAGGTTAATGCCGTAGGAGTGACAGAGATGGTAATAAAGCACTCTTAGTGCCGCATTGTGCCTTTGGATGTAGGGAATGCCTTGGCTCAAAATGTGGCGACGGTATATTAAGGTGGAAATGACATCGTCTTGGCATGCCAAAATGAAACCCTCCGTACCAGACTTCAATCCGGGTGATTTAAGGAAAGCAAACGATAGCTCACATGACATTGACTGATCCTCCACATTTCTGTGAGAGATACCGTGTATCCTCTTATCGAGGAGCTGTTCACGAAAGTTTTTCTTTCGTGCTTTCTTAATCCGGGCTTTCAGGAGTGAGTACTCGAGATAGATAAGATTTGATGCATTTTGCTCACCCCTAATACTGAAGTTAAGTCCGAGTGTTTCAGGAGCCTACTCTGCAGCTTTGTACAAAAACGCTCCTTTGTCCACTTCTTCGTGATTTCTGACCATTTTAAGAAGAGGGTCCCTTACATTCGCGACTTTATGTGCTGTACCCAGAAAAATCCTGTTGTGAAGACATTCAGGACTCAATATTCCGCGACCACCTTGACGGCGTGCGATGTACAGTCGCGGAACAGAAGACTTAAGATGCATGCTTTTGTTCATGTGTATAACCTTTCTTGTCCCGATGAAGGGATCTGAGCTCATTCTTCGTCCATGGAACTACTTCAAATGAATAGCTTACTACCGGGACGGCAAGCATGTTCGTTGCAGATACTTTGTTCCTCGCCGACAGTTCGAAAGACCAAATTTTCCGGATGAGACGCTTCTATCAACGAACTCAGGATTTTCAGGGATACTATTAAGTTTTCCTAGCTTCAAATAAATCTTGGCGCATTTGTCCAACCCAAATTCCATTCCAATTTCCTTAGTATAGCATTCGACAATCCGTAGAGCTAGATGTAGTTGCTCTTTGTTTTTAGCATAGTTCTTAAGATCGTCCATGTAGAATACATGAGAGACCTTTTACTTTCGATCTGCCTCACAAGTACCCGTCGGAATAGCGAAGTGCTTTAGACAATGGCAAAAATGTAAGACAAAAGAGGAGTGGGCTCGTGGTGTCACCCTAAAAGACACCTCTCTGAAAGGTGACCTTGTTAGTTGTCACACGATTTCTTCCAGGTAAGATAGTAAATCTGGTTTTCCAAGACGGCATCAATCTCTCTATTCGCCTAACGATTGGAGGATGAACCTTTAAGCTTTCCAAAAGACAGATGATAAGTCTACAGGAGGTCGAGTAGCAAGCTTTCCGATAACCAATTCAGGCCATCGATAGGTCACGCTGGTAGAATGCTGCATCTTTGCAGACATATCTATCATTGAGCAGGTTCTCCCGACATCCCGCTACGCCTTGCTTTGAGCCTCGTTGTTCATACATTTCTTGCCACACAGGTTAAATTGCCAGAACAATCCTATCATTTAGGATAGCTGGGAATATCTTCTATAGTGTTTTCAGACAAGTGATTGGCCTGTAATTCTTCGGTTCAGCTAAGTTGCCTATTTTCGGCAGGAGTATTGTGCGCCCTTCCACAAATCATTCCGGAATCGGTTTTTCCGATTTTAAATATGAGGTGAAAATACGGGCCAAATGCTGATGGGTTGAAGGAAACTTCTTCCACTAGAAGGTTTTGATACAATCTGGTCCCGGTGCGGAACAGTTCTTGATTCCTCTTAAAACTTTTTTCACCTCCTCGGTAATGATGAATGGGCATTATTGATAAGGTGTTATGAGAGTATCACACAGCTCCTTGGAGCTATTTATATTTTCTGAGCCTTCGTCCAGTCTATGCTGCTAGCTCAGAGGTCGGATTCTTCGGAAAAATATCCACGAAGCTCGTCATCCCTTTCAGCCAGATATTGAGGCTTCAGAGAAACCTTGGTATTGATGTTTCTCCGGGTCAAAAAGCATCGCTCTTCCTCTATTGGATGCCTGCCCGCGGTTATCTTAGTGTCGCCTCTCTTTCTCTGTTGCCGGCTTGTTCTAGCTGTGGTAGAGTAGGCGATCCGCTTACATAGCCCCTTTTCGGAGTAGTTCGGCATGGTTTCGCAGGCGTTGCTGCGAAAAGCGCGATAGCTCTGGGTGTTTCTTGTACCACAAAGCACGCAGGTGTGCCATGTAACCCCGTCCAGGGGCTACACTCGCATCATAGCACTCTAGCAAGTCGTGATTTAGTCGCTCTGTCCACCTAAATTCCCAAGATTCCGCCGATCCGTCGCATTGAATCCATTTTCATTGGCTCCCCCAACTCTAGAGTGGTCGGCATTGTTGGCCGACCCATTGTCGGGAGCTCTGCGCGTTCTGTTGTTTTGAACCGCACTTACTACAACTATGTTTGGTGTTGTCATTGTTGTTCCCACGAGAAGCTAGAGAAGGGGTTCGTCCATTCTTGTAGAGCCCCGCATGCAAGGATAAGGCTACGTACTCTGAAAGGTCGCCCGGTATCCCAGAGTTACCGTTCTAGACACCTCACTCAGGTGCCATTCAGCTTTCGGCACGGTTTTCACATCACCGCTTGGGGGTTAATTTCTTCGGGGCCACCCCTGGTTGATTGTCCGCGACCGCCTATTTATTTTTATAACCATATTCAGCAGAAACCCTTGGTACAGGTACCCTCTATCCGCAACCCAAGGTCGCGTTTGGTGGCTTTGTCATACATATGTATATATATATTTTATTCATTTGCGTTTACCTTTTTGACCCCTTCCATTTGTGTAAGTTTATATAAGTGAAATCTTGTTTTATTGTTATAAAAAAACTTTTATGTATATATAATAATAATATTGTTTATTAAATTACAAAAGTTTGTTTACCTTAATACAGAAAAGTTAGAATTTAAATCTCTCAAATTTGGATAATGGTGATAATAATTAATGTGTACATGCCTTCAATTTAGGTTAGGAAAACTGTCAGTTAGGTATTTCATTAGGGTTGTGTAGTCTGCATGTTTTCGTATTACAAGGTCCCACCAAACACAAAGGTGATCGGGGGCATAAAAGAATCCCCACGTGGACAGGCAGCTGTTCGACGCCGATGCACAAATCGTATGGTCCGCGACGTCAGACCGCCGCGCGCGAGCCACCACCATGCTTACGACATGCATATGCGATTGGAAACCGGTTTTTTCCAACGCCTCCTCGGACGGGAGACTACGCGCGGTAATATTTAAATTTGAAAAGGTCGTCCCATAAGGAGCAACCTTTTCTCAAGGGGGTAAATGTAACATATAGCTGTTTTACCGACAAAATAATAATATCTTAGCGGCAAAATTTCAAACTATTCAGATTATAGTTGAAGATTATGAAAATTATTTGGCAATCGCAAGTAGCTGGTCAACTTGTTTGAACAGGAAATACGATGTTGTTGTAATAAAATAACTATGCATACAAAGACTTCTTTGTATGAAGCCGAATCGGAAATTCCAAAGGAGTGATATTAATGCTAAGGAATTTCCTGTACATAATATTTTGTATATGGAATCGCTTATATTTCAGCAAGAATTATTAACAGGAAGTGACCAATGAGAATTCTCGTAAATTTAGTTATCCTAATGGGTTTCGGTTTCGCGGATCATTGATTAAAACTTTGGGTAAAGAAATTTAAATTAGTTTAGATTTTTATTTCAAGGGATGTTGCTGTAATTCTTAAATTTCAATTACGTAAAGACATTTTACTTCTGAATTGTTGAGTCAAAATAACATTATTGGAGGCGCTTTGTCGGCTGAAGTGTACTTGTCGGAATTATAACTGTTGAATTCCTGTACGTTCTTAAAAATGGTTTTTCTTATCCGTTTAATGTGCCGCAACCGCCATCGCGACAATCATGAATTTTCGCACGTGTCAAGGGAAGACCCGTGATTATCGCGTAGGCGGTTTGTTTTCAAAATTATAAGTGTGATTAAGAAGACTCATTGGTTGCTTTGCTTGCAGGGCAAATAAAATGTAAGAAAATGTACAGAGAGTAGGGAATCATGGGTTACTGTGTCAGACCCATTGATAACAAGAACTCATTCAGAAAAATCAGACAGATCCTTGCCACGGTCGCGACCGGTTAGTCTCTGATTCGCTTCGTTTTAAAATCCCAGTTGAACTCAATTGAATTCTTGAAAAGGATCTGATGTATGTAAATTTTATATTTGATTTAATAAAATGTAAAGTAGTTTAATTCACTTTGAAATTTGGTTTATTTATTTTAATAGTATCCTTTCATTAATAAAATTTGCGATTTTAAGGATTTAGAGTTTTAATACCAAATACTTAGTCTCAGGAAGTTGAGGTTCTAGCCTCTTAAAACAGCGGAACTACAGCAAGGAAAACAATCATCGTTGGTATACTTCGCAGAGTCCATTCAGAGGATTTGAATCTTCGAAATTTGGCGCGCTAAAAAGGGAAGACCGTGTCACATTGTCTGGATTCTAGCGCCACACAGTGGAAACATCACACAACGACGCTGCGTTGCAAGTGTGAGAGAATTTCATTTTTAAACTTCGCGCGCAACATACTACCTGAGCTATTATTGATGCGCTTGAAGTCACCCTCAGCAGAAGTTCATGACATTTTTGAACATTTTTAACGCTGCAAAAAAAGTATTGCGATTACTCCGTGAGTTTCTAATAGAAAATTTAACGTTGAATCCGAATTTCAACAGTTTAAAAGTTAATCTTGCAATTTTTTTTAGTTTTTAAAAAGGAATCGAATGGGGGCCCAAAAAGGGTCTTTACGGGCACTTTTTAGAGGCTCCATTCGGTTCCTTCGGTCCGCCAGGGTTAATCTGCACATTTTATATCATTTGATGATTACCATTAAATCTGTTTTACTTATCAATACTTTCCAGGTCACAATTTGTTAACTTAATTCTGTACAAAAGGATAGAAATAAATAAGCACGAATATTGACAAACTTAATTTAGAATATTTACAGGAACATAACCTCAGTTTTTAGTTGTCATTCAACATGGCACTCACTCGCACATTTCTTGCGGGAGAAAAGGAGATAGCAAATGACAGTGCGCATGTTCCCCTCCTTGTGAGCATTGGGTTTAAACGCCTAAGTCTGGCAATAAATGCACAGTTAGCGCAGTCAAAACTCGAGCCGCTTTGTACAGTATAATCAGTCTCCTTATTATTACTCCGTGCAAGGGTCGCCAAACAACATAAATGTCATCATAAGAGTAAAATAAAACAGAGAGCGGAAAATTAAAAGAAAAGTACCCCCTATCTCTTTCACTCATATGATTTTTCTGCTGGCTGACGGCCAGTTGACACGCGTGTAGACGCACAATAATATATTTGGTCCCGTTTCGTTAAGTCATGCAAACGCTTAGTTGCACCATTTTCTTAGTATGACCGTGCAGTTTGAGTTTGACGCGTACTCTCTGTATGACGAACCATTATAGAAATTCAGTATGTAGGCAGAAATAATATAAAAATATTGAAATAATGAATTTAAAAAAATTGGAATGAGAAGTGAATGATGTAAATTAGAAAACAGATGAAAAATCAATTATATTCAGGACAGAATGGAACTTTTTAAATAATACTGAATTAGAGTCATAAAAATAACGTTTAAATTTTGATTTTTGGTAACAATCAATTACATTCTAAATATCTCCGTTTAATAATGTATAAATGCGTATCATATCGCGAATTCTTTTGGAAATATACTGGGTGATTTTTTTAACTTAACACTTTTGATTAAATTTTTTTGCAAGATCTGTATCCGAATGACCAAATAGCTCGGGGCTTGAAGAATATATTATTTCTACTTCTTCGTTAGGTTATTTCCTTCAGGACTAAATCCATTGAGATTTCGAATTTTCTAATTAAGGATTAGCTGATGTCCAAAAGGGAAAAGGATTGATAAAAAAATATTCACTTCGGAGAAAACTGCGTTTTACTTTTGAGGCTAGAATTTTAAGGTATCTTAAAATTGTTTCAAAAGTTTCAGAACAATTGTAATTTTTATTTATTTTTTTTTTATTGTGAAATGTCCTGAGATGTTTTCGAATATCCTAAGAAATTGCTTGGTCAAAAAAGTCTTTACTTTTAATGGATTTAGTATTCTAACTTTTAAAATTTAAAAATCACTTACATTTACCGCCCTAATTAACCAAGATGGAAAACTTAACCGGTGAGTTCTGATAGACATTTTCATTTAAGAAAACGACATTACGCAAGCGCGAAAAATATATAGCACTGCCATGTGAGTTGCGGACCGTTTTTCACTGGAACGTTTGTGGGAATACTAAACGTTGACAAAAAAAAACTCTTTCGAACAATTGGAAGTTAAAAACTTCCGAAAAAAGACATTTCTAATTTACCAGGAGAAAATCTATTATTATTTGGTTAGATTTCCAAAACCGTGTTTAATATTTCGAAAAGGTTACATTCTCGAGGATTCATTTGAAAGACATATTAAAAATTGCGCGAAATACAATAAAAGTGATATGTGGGTGAGGTTATGTGCGGGCAGAGACGAGTACTTTTTAAGCATAAAGGATGAAATTTATTACATGATTTTTATTGTACGAATTTTCCGAGAAAAATGTTCGAACTAAAAAATTGCATTTGCATTTATTTCGGTAATTTGCAAGCTAGGTGAATTTCAAAACTGACTACCCACTGACCTGCATTCCACATACCGGTCAATTAGTTGCTACTTGTTCCCTTTGGTACATTGTTTCCTGCATTTTAACCACCTTTTTAACTGACAAATGATATTTTTTACCTTTTTATGCAATAATGCAGCATCTGGCACATCATTTTCATTCACTTTTACATAAAAATTAGGTACGATAGTGTACATTTTACCAAAAATATGTCCTCAATTTTTAAATGCTCGCTCAGTGTCATGGCGGCGCCTAAGCTTCTGCTCTCAAATGAAAAGAACTATTGGGTACGTTTTTCTCTCTTGTAGGTGGTTATCGAGTTTAAACCAAATGCTCAGAAGGAAGGTGTCATGCGCACTGTGATTTGCTATCTCCGTTTCTCCCGTGAGAAGTGTACGAGTGAGTGCTAGTGCTTGATAACCATACTAGGCAGACTAAATTGTAAACGAGTTTCAGTGATTTCTATCTCCCCTAAATAGCGTCTGTGTTGGTGCTTGTATGGTAGAAGGGGAAGATTAGGAATATAGAAATATGGCGGATATGTAGATAACGAGTGAGTGATTATATTAATCACGTCTCCAAATTATTTACATTTTCTGTTTGAAACAAATTTACATTAGGGATTCGACAATTTTAGAAACTGGTCAATTTTGCTATCGAAGAGTATCGCGTTTCATCTTGGTCTAAGATCAGTTCGTTGTATTTTATTTGAAACATGTTGCAGGCATATTATAAAACATCTGAGATTTCGATCTAAGTAATTTTAGTCTTTCGACTTAATTCAGTCTCTAAGTACGATGTAATTTATCAATATTATAGGTGCAAATTGTATTGAAAAACTTTTAAGTATGTACTAAACACAGTTTCTTTCCTTGTATTATTAAATAAGGATCTAAAGTACCGAAATGTATATTTAAATGAATTTATACTGGACTTTAGAAAGAAATAATAGCCAAAAGCTATTTTTGACTGATGCAAAATTCACCGATTGTTTGTAAATATGCATGTAACACGTTTCACATAATACTGTGGAAAGACACTCTATTATTGGTATTTTTATTATATCAAGTGATTGTGTCAGTCCACTAAGTTTCCTCCGAAACGTTTTCTGGACAGGATTAAAAAATCCCCAAAACATTTCGATCCGTTTTTTTATTATTGCAAATAGATCTTCTAGGTGCAATATTAAAATTTTTTAACTAAATATCGGAGTTCTGATAAAATATAGTAAACAATGCTTTATGTGATTATATATTATGTGCGTACTTACTTATTTTCCCACTACAACAATAACACAGTATCCAGTCCACATATACAAGTCTCTATGTATACACTCAAAACACTTTTTTAAACTTTCTTTTCACTTAACATAAGAGCGCAACAAGCGTTAAACACAATTGAACGGCATGATGGGTCGTTGCAGTCACCATTCAAATTCAACTTAGCGTCTTGGAGTTGCTATAGTAACTAACATGGCCGCGGAACTGGTATGCGTAATTACAACGAAAATGGAACGTTCATTGGCTAGATGGTGCAGTTTCCCCAATCTTGGGAACTTTTTAAATTGCGCTTGTGTCGCGCCGACAACCCGATTAGTCACTGTTAGCGCACTGATTTTAAATTATATAAATAGTCAGATTTAATATTTATAGTAAATGATGATTGAGAAATGTCCAAATAGAATTCTCGTGATCCTAAAATGAGATTTCCGAGTGACAGATACAAAAAATTTTTTATAAATGAAAAAGAGGTTATGAATTCTGAGTTCAGAGAAATAAATAATTTTTGTTTGACCCAATGATTAATCTCATCTTTGCCTAAAACTAAAACTTCTTATTACCAGTTTATTAAAATTTGGAAACATTCAAAATGCTAAATTAAAGAAAAAAATCTTTTTTTCTAAAGTCAGAATTATTAACATTTTTTGCACGAAAATCACATTATTTTTCCATCTGTTATTCTAGAATTCTAATTTAGGATTAGGAAATCACGTTAGATGAATTTTCCAATCATTATTTGTCATAAATATTAAATCTGCATATTTTAAAAATTTAAAATCAGTGCGCTAACAGTGATCAATCGGGTTGTCGGCGCAACGCAAGCGCAGTTTAAAAAGTTCCCAAGATTGAGGACATTGCAGTACAGTGACTGTCACGAGTTGTTTCGTAGTAAACATTTTATTTTCGCGAAAGAGAACGAGATACTCGTGAAAGATTGTAAAGTTGACCCCAACACCATGTCTAAAAACTTGTAATAAACCATCAAATAAACGCGTATACGTGCAAAATTATGACTATTTTCTAAATTTCTTGTCAGAGAAGAATGGCCGAATGCTGTTATGGTCTGTGCTGATCACATATTGCAAAATCCACACACAATCTATATGAATTTGACTCAACTCGAAATAAAATATTGCAGTTATATTTGAGTTCTGAGAAGGAAGTACATACGATGTAATTGTTGCGTGTACTCTATACGGTCGGTCGCGACTAAGCGCGATAGAATCATAAGGGTTTAGCCGGTGGTGTGTTGTGTGTATAAGAAAAAGATTTGTTTATCTTCTCGAGGCAAAAATGCTAACTTCGATTTCGTGTTGTTTCTGAAATAGTTCGGAGATCTGATACTATTAATACTGCTGTTAAAGCGCCTGGAGGAACGACGAACAACTTATAATATTGTTTTGGCAAGGAGAGGACGAAAAGAAGATGAGACTCTACGTCACGCAAATGGATTTGCTCGCTCTAGTGCTTGTGTGTTTATTTCTTGTGCCGCTAATTGTCAATGGTAGGTTTGATTGTGTATTTGCGCACAATACGATGAAACTGAAGTTTCCAACGTTTATGTGAAACGAAAAATAAAAAATATAAAAGTGCCCTTACCTAAAATCTTAGACATGGATAGTGTACATTTTGGTGGTAAACAGCTACAAAAAAAGTTTCATCCCCCTAGCTGCCGGGGAACGCAGTCATTTTCAACCCTTACATCTCAAAAAAAGAAAAAAATTCTAAATTCCGTTCCAAGTTTCTCACCTAAAATGTAAGACATGGATAGTGTAGATTTTGGTGGTAAATAGCTACAAAAAAAGTTTCATCCCCCTAGCTGCCGGGAACGCACTCATTTTCAACCCCTAAGTCTCAAAAAACGAAAAAAACTTCTAATTCCATTCAAAGTTTCTTACCTAAAATTTTAGACATGGATAGTGTAGATTTTGGTGGTAAATAGCTACAAAAAAAGTGTCATCCCCCTAGCTGCCGGGGAACGCAGTCATTTTCAACCCCTAAGTCTCAAAAAACTATCCAAGTCCAAAATTTTAGGTAAGAAACTTTGAACGAAATTTAGACATTTTTTTCGTTTTCTGAGACTTGGGGTTAAAAATGACTGCGTTCCCCGGCAGCTAGGGGGATGAAACTTTTTTGTAGCTATTTACCACCAAAATCTACACTATCCATGTCTAACATTTTTGGTAAGAAACTTGGAACGGAATTTAGAATTTTTGTTTTCGTTTTTTGAGACTTAAGGGTTGAAAATGACTGCGTTCCCCAGCAGCTAGGGAGGTGAAACTTTTTTGCAACTATATACTACCAAAATCTACACTATCCAAGTCTAAAATTTTAGGTAAGAAACTTGGAACGGAATTTAGAATTTTTTTTCGTTTTTTGAGACTTAGGGGTTGAAGATGACTGCTTGTAAATGTAACTGTTTTCTTCCAAAATTCGCTTTTCTCGGATGAAAATTAAGCCTTGAAGTGCAAATCTACCTATTTTATTTATTTTGTGTGGAGAATAGATTGTTTTAATTTAAAATTGAACTGTTGAGTTGAAAATTAACTTTTTGTTTGTAATTCATATTTTTTGTTTAAAATTAAACTACATTTGGTAGAAAGTTGAAGTGTTTATTCAGAAGTGAAGGATATATTATTTAAACATGAAAGTATTTGGTAGAAAATTAAGGAATTTTTTTCAATGATGGACATTCTTCATTATTTCATGTCAGTGAAAAGATGCTGGTAACTTGGAATAAAATGTAAAAAAAAATTATTGCAGAAATAAATCAAAAAAGTTTTAAGAATTAATAATTAAAACGCAAATAGAGAAAACTTTTGAATTTTTCCATGAATAGACATGTCAAAAAAGGTACAACATAATGGAGACCCAAGACCAATGATCTATGGAATACATTTTCTACATTGAAATATATTTGGCCGTAAATCAATCAATAAAAAATTACACAAATAGTGGTATTTCTTTATGCCATTCGCTTATGACAATATCATTTTTCATAATATATTTACTGCTCTGGAATATCACTGGCAAACCAATAGAAATAAACTGCCAACAAAAAATTGACTATATATATGCATGCCTATTTTCTCGGCGAGGATCTCGCGAGGTTTGCTAGGAGCGTCTGCCATGCAGACGATTCGAGCAGTGGCCACTCTCGCTGCGAGTTCTTTTTGTAGCCGAGAAACGTGTCTTTCCTGCAATTTTCAATTCAAGCATTGCGACGTTTAGTCCTGAGTGTTGTGCATTGCAAGGCCTCAACATTCACCCTGTTTCCCTTTTCTTTGCACAAGCAGAGTCGAGCACCACAGCTGGCCACAAATTCCTTAAGCGCTCCGATAAGAGACTCACCAAGATCATTTCTCTTCTCATAATAACGTTCATGGCACCAAGTTAACTCAATTCACTCGAAGACTGCGGAGAGAAGACACTGACCTGCTTCCTTCTTCTCTTTGTCTAGAGAAGAGAAAAGAGCGAGCGACGCTTCGCTCCTACTCCCTGCAAGAAACCTAACTTAAAACTACGAGGTTAGACGTCTCAATTTCGAAACTGCTCCGAGCATTGTTCGAAGGCAAAACCTCTAGTTTTAATTTGGGTTTCTTTTACTATTATGACTGTAAGAAAATCATTATTTTCCAAAAAAGTTCGGCAACAACAAGAATATATCAAAATTTAAAAATCTATGTATACATGAAACCGTAAGATTGTCTGATTCTTTAAACATACAATCGCATTTTTAGGAACGGACAAAAACACTTTTTTACTCCGTTTGAGCGGGTTGAGTCGTGCCTTAATCGACAATTCGGATCTATGCATCGATGTCTTTAGTCCATATTTAATTTATATCTCCATAATTTAATTCAATTTTTAAATAAATAAATGACTAAAAGTACAGTAAACTTAATACCTTTAATACTAATGATCTGTTCACCATCTTAACGGTTACTACAATATAATGAATATTAAAAATTGTGATTTTTATAATTTCCTGTATATTTTTATTATAATGTAATACATTAGAATCATTCAAGCCATTAAAAATAGAAAAAATATTTTTTATATTAATATTTTAGAGCTTTTAGTCTATTTGTTTTAAACGTTGAAGACGTAATCTTTACATTTTACCATTTAACTCTGCTTGGAAATTAAAAGCCTTAAAAAGAAATTTCTAGTGTATTTAAGGTCTAATTTTCAATTCTCGATATTTTTTAGATTATAGAAACAGTTAATCTTGGCTTAATTCAAGCTCCAAGTTTTTAAAATAACCACAAACGTCCAAAATATTCGACAAATAATAAATCTCCCATGCTTCTTATCAGCTATTTGCATCTCCCTGCTGCTTGTTAAAGTGGCGTTTTTTAAGTGTGGGAGAAAACCATAAAATCTGATAATTTATTTTATGAGAAAAAAGTAGTAATGAAGAATGATAAGGGGGTAAGAAGGTCGAAAAACAAAGTTTTTGGTCGACTTATTTCATGAGGAAGTCTTTTGGAATCGCTCGTTCGAAAGGTGACAGTGACGCAGATTCATAAAATTTAACGGCAGTTTCTTTAATATACTCTGAAATGTATGTAATTAGAATTCTCTGTGAACGACAGAATGGTTGGTATATCTAGAGATTTTTGTGATACGCCTGATAAATTTATTTTGGATCTGAAAGTGATTAATATGGCTTTTTGATGCGCCTTCCCATATGGTACAGGTATTAGTTATAGTTGGTTAGATAAACATTTCATATGTAGGGTGTCCCGCGTATTTTGGGACTTACGGGGCTTGCATGGAGGCTAGCGATCGTCAGCACCACTTACTCTCTAGACAAGTTCACAGCGTTCGAAGTGTATAGAAAAGCTAAATCACGCTTGACAAGTTCAAAATTTCACCAATTTTTTAATGAAATTAGTGAAATAAAATTAATTGAAATTTCAGTCATTTGTATCTAACTGTGTATATTAATGTTCTTGAAGATCATGTTTAAACATCATCTTTTAGATCATTAAGTTGTTAAAAAATCATTGTGTTAAACCACTTCTAGGATTGCAAAAATTTTTTCGATTTTCCGAAGTAAAAGCTTTCGCACAAGTATGTGCATATAAAGTTGTACAAGTGCCATCTGAGCACGTGAACAGTTGGATATAAGTTCCCGAAAGTGCCAATAATTGTATTTTATTAACTTCATTAAGCAATTGGTAAAAGTTCAACTTTGTCGAGCGGGCTTAGATTTCGCTTTTTTGTACACTTCGAACTTCGTATGTTCAATGTACGCAGGATGTTACCAAAGTCGCTCACCTACATACAATTTAAAAGCTCTTTAAGTCCCAAAAAATGTATAGGGCTTTTTAACTTCTTATTTTTGTTTCTACCCGTCCCTTTAAGGATAAGGATAACTCACGGATTTAGAATCGAGTGTCTATTAATAAATTGGAGTTTATTTTAATTAAATTGGATAATTAAATTGGAGCTATCATTTTAACTCAATTTATTTTTAAACAAAATAAACTTCGACGACGTTTCGGCATCACTGCGTGCCTTTTTCATGGTATCTAAATTAACAATTATAATAAGCTGATACATAATATAAAATAAATATAAACAGTTACAAATTATTTATGAGTAAAAAATATTTATACAATAATACCTTACTTTAAATCAATTTGATGAGAAACAACAATCATTCCAATTTTGGATTCTATACCTGTTAAAATCCAGTGTCATGTTTAAAATAATTTGTACGTTGTCATAAGTTAAAAAAAAGTTAAACTCCAAACAAATATTGAAGATGAGTAAGTAAGGAGAAGCCTTATAAAATTGAAGAGGCTTTTTTCGCGTAAAACTACATTCTTAACAATTTAAAAAACTTTTCAAGTGTTTTGGGACAACGACGAACATATGACTAGGAGATAATTAAGGCGGTAAATTGTTGATCATGATAAAGGCAGTATATAAAGTGAAACGCAATGATTGACTATGTTTCCATAAAACTACTGATGAGGAAGCGCGAACTTAAATTAGATTTAAATTTTGAAATTTAAAGAAAAAAATTTCTTTTTAACTCATAGCAACGTACAAATTATTTTAAACATGACACTGGATTTTGACATGTATAGATTCCAAAATTAGAATGATTGTTGTATCTCATCAAATTGATTTAAAGTAAGGTATTATTATATAAATATTTTTTACTCATAAATAATTTGTAACTATTTATATTTATTTTATGTATCAGCTTATTATAATTGTTAATTTAGATACCATAAAAAAGGCACGCAGTGATGCCGAAACGTCGTCGAAATTTATTTTGTTTAAAAACAAATTGAGTTAAAATGATAGCTCCAATTTGTTTTATTTTGCTGTGACCGTAAGGCAGAAAGAATAATTTTTCCACAATTTATTATACACATTGTCGGTCGAAGATTGGCCTAATTTGGTGGTCCAAATCTTTACATCATACTCTCTTGAGCTCGGCCATTTCCCGCCTTATTTTTTTTCTTTATTTCCTCTCCTCGTTTCTCCTGCTTTTCCTCATATATCCCCATAACTTCTACTATCATTTTTCGCACGTCGCACAACTGTAAATTTTCATTTTTATTTTCCCTCTACATTCAACTTATTCTTCGTCTCTCCCCTCTTCTTTCTCTCCCGCTCCAATTTGTTCCTTTCCCGGCGGCGTTCTATACATTTTAGGACTTTTAAGAGTGGATCCTGTTGCTATTTTGTCCTCACTACTTCCCCTCTCCGTCCTATCTCTTTTCCTATTAACAAATTTCTCTATGGATCCAAAACTCTCGGCCCTTAATCTCTCCCTTTCCACTGTTTTTTTGTATTTACTCCTTCTTTCCTCACGCTTCGGTTTACCGAACACTTCCTCGTCTGAGTTCCCACTATCCATCAAATTGATGTAACTTGCGTAAACTCTTTCGGAAGTGTACTACCCCACCCTGCTACCTCCTCTTATTCCGCGCTTCTCTCTACCTAACCTAAACTGCCCTGTCGCTGCTACTTAGCTGTACCAGTTTCCCTACCCTGCTTCACACGCCAAACAAACTAACCTCCCAGGCAATCCACAAACTGACTCAAACACTCAAAATATCTCCCACTTTTTCAATTCTATTATTTTTGTCACTCAAACTCTCACTGGAATACACTCCCTTCATTACTCTGCCCATTAACTATTCTAATTACGTTTATTAATTCCAAATGCAAAGAAAAAATGTTCAAAATGCAAAAAATCTGCGGCCTCTGAAGGTGTTATTTTCGAATAATCTAACTCGAGAACAGAGAGAGAAACGTAAGCAAGCAATAGAATATCAACTTAAATTTGATCTATTTGGAAAGGCATTTCTTATAAAGGGAAATTGCCTTCTATTGGATAACGACTATTATGATTTATATTGTTGAGAAAACACAGATACTATCTGACACTAAGAAAAGTCTAGAGCGGAGAGAAAGGTGGGTCAGAGGAAACCAACAGCTTCTCTCTGACCCATCTAGACTCTTCCAAGACCCTCCAGTTACTGTCGACCACCCGCCCAAACCAGAGCTGGTCGAAGTATATTGGAGAGAAGTCTACGAAGTGTATCATAGACTGGTCGAAGGCTCAGAGAACATAAAGCACTCCTGCCGAAAATGGGCAAATTAACTGACCAAAAGAATTATAGACTGATCGCTTGCCTGAACACATTGTATAAGATATTCACAACTATTCTAAATGATAGGATTGTTCGGGCATTCGGGCCTGCGTGGCAAGAAATGTATGAACAACGCGGCTCAAAGAAAGACGTAGCAGGATTTCGGGAGCACCTGCTCATCGATAGATGTATTTGAAAAGATTCAGCATCCTACCAGCGTGAGCTATTGATGGCCTGGATTGATTACCGGAAAGCTTTCCATTCAACCTCTCATAGACTTATCATCTGTATTGTGGAAAGCTTGAAGGTTCATCCGCAAATCGTGAGGTGCGTAGAGAGATTGATGCCGCTTTGGAAAAGCATGTTTACTATCTCATCTGGAAAAAATCATGTGACAACTAACAAGGTCACCTTTCAGAGAGGTGTCTTTCAGGGCGAGTTCATGAGCCCACTTCTCTTTTGCCTGACATTATTGCCACTCTCTCTAGCACTTCGCTATTCCCAGGGGTACTTTTGCGCCAAACTGCAGTTCTGAAGTACAAAGTCACTCATGTATTTTACATGGATGATCTTGATATCTATGTTCAAACCAAAGAGCAACTACATCGAGCTCTAGGGATTTTTGAACGATGCACTAAGGAAATAGGAATGGAATTTGGGTTGTACAAATGCGCCAAGGTTTATTCGAAGCGAGGAAAACTTAATGGCATCCCTGAAGACCCTGAGCTCGTCGATAGAAGTGCTATAAGACACTTTTGCGCTGGAGAGACTTATACATACCTGGACGTGCCACAGAGCCGCATTCAGGATGTAACATCTATAAAGGATACTCTCCGAAGAAGATACAAATGTCTCATCCGGTAGATTTGGTCTTCCGATGTTGCATCTTAACGTAAAAGTATGCAACGATAATTATAATAGGAAAAAACCTTTTTGATTTCATAAATCATCTTTATACAGAAAGGAGGTTAGTGTTGAAAAAGGCTTACTCACATCCGAAATCTTCAATTATATATCCAAGGTAAAAGTCCCATAATTCAAGTTTTCCGGAAATAGAGATATTGCGGAAATTTTTCAATTAATTTATCATTTTACCGTAAATTAGAACCTTTAGAATATTAAAACACTGAAAAAAGACCAATGCCAACAGATCAATCACAGGATCAATTAATTTAGATGTTAGGTTAGTTACTTAGGAACCGCCGGCAGCGCTTTAGCACGCCTAGTTCTATTTTGTAGTACTGCTTTGTATTGAATTTTTTGTTTGAATGAAATAAATATTTTTATGAATTCAAATAAACAGATTGTAACAAATGCATTATTCAATAAAAGTCAATTTTTTAAAAATTAAAAATGGTAAAAAATAAATTATTTGTTTTAATCAATAAGACAAATATTTTCCATTCATTACAATTAAATAAACCTTTTTTTAATTGAAGCAAAAAATTTGTTTGATTCAATTACATGAATTCAAACAAACATGTTTGTGATTGTATATGGTATGTCTCGATAAGTAAAATAATTAGTTACGTTAATCCGTAGTTGAATTGTGAAATAATTTTCATTATATTAAAAATATGGTTTTTCAAAGTTACCCTATTTTTGAAGGCCAATCCGTCGGCTTGTAATGATTATTTCTAGAATTTAACGTCAGATCAGCGTAGATCAATTGTTTCTGAAAAGATTAATGTGTATGACAAAAAATATTGCTCTAAAATAAATCCAGGCAAGTTGTGAGGTTACGGATTCGGTCACTCAGGTCATAATGCCTACGCTAACTAACTCATCGGGCACCACTCTTAAGAAAACCTTCCTGAATCGAGACTGAGGCTCATTTCTGAATTTCGAATTTTCTCGTACCCGGGAGTCACGCATAGTTCAGGCGCCCTGGTTTTTTTTGAGAGATAAATGCTACCTAAAATTTGACTTCGGATTCTTGTAGTGCTAGCATGTAGAACAAAAGCCTATATGTTTCTGAGTAGGGCGTAGGAAGCACCATGTGTGCAAACAATCGTTAAAGATAGCAAAAACCGGTTTTTTGTTTATTGCAACTAACCTATATGTCCGTCAGAAAAAAGTGTAATAGAAAATTGTAGATCTTACAAACATCTGCAAAATGGTGTGTCGTAAATTAAAATTGGTTTATTTATTTACTTAGAAAAAATTAAAAACACTCCAAAGCCCCTTTCAAACTCTAGGGCTTATAGGATCTGAGCAAAATGTCGATTATTGCAACCTACGTGAGTTTTACTACCAAGTAAACTTAGCAGTAAAACGAATTTTCACGATTAAATGGAATAATAATGGGCACAAATAGAAGGTATGTTTTTTCCTCATAAACAAATAGAAAAATTGTGTTAATTTTTACTCGATGGAATCAGGATGAGATTAATTCTATAAGGGCTTTTTTCTATACATTTAAAAATAAAATAAAATTGTAGTTGCAAGGGGGGGGGGGGGGGGGGGGGGGGTCGAAATTGCAGCTACTTTCATTTTCAACCTACCCAGCTGAAATTTATATTTAATATAGGGTGAGAGCTGTACTATTTGTTATGCAATTTTCAAGGCAATACATTATTATTATTTTTTTATTATTATTACACTATTAAGTCATTTATCTTTCGGGGTAGGCGTGACTGACTCGGTGGGAAAGGGAGTAATATGAGGAAGGCATATAAAGTTTTTAGATTGATCCAGAATTCTTGTGTTATTTATTTAAAAAACACGTTCGTTCCGCAACACTGCTCCGACCCAGGTTGCTGATCAGTCCCTCTAGCAATCACCCCAAGTGAAGATCCACACAAAGTCGTCATGTAAGGTTCCCCACTTGGGTCTATCAGTATCCAAAGTCTTTTGTTTTAGGCGTTATTCACTCTACTGACACTCTTTTTATTGACTATTTGTCGCCATACTTTTCTGTCCTGGCATACTTCTCTAGCTTCTTTTACGTCCATGCAGACTCTCGTGTTTCTGTGGCTTCTTATGTCTCTTCTAACTAGGGTCTCATTCACACATTCTAACCCTTCTTTCCGCGGTCTGCCTGTGGGCACGCTGCTATTTACTTTACCTTGATACAGTTGTTTCGTTAGTCGTGCATTTGGCATTATCGCAACATGCCCGAACTATTCTAACCGATTTCCTTCCCATTTGTCTACTAGCGTCTCGTCTGCACCAGTGATCCCAGATCTGAAACGAGACGTGGTCCAATACTATCACAGGTCTATGTCCGTGTGAATATAGCAGAAGACGATGTAAATGACTGGGTTGCGTGCGCAACCCATTTCTCCTCTTCTGAATTTGAAAACTCGAAGGTGCACGATTGCTTGTCAGAACACTTCGCCGGTTCTATTCATATCTCTATTTGCTTTGAAATAAAATGAAGAGATTGAGATTTTAATATTTCCAGATTTCGATGTTGGCAATTCTCATGATTAGACTTCTTCGCGCGCCTCTTTATATGCGTATATTTTGAGGTCACGTTATTTCAAGTATAAAATATAAATTACATAAATATTA